>NC_053394.1:337802892-338030392 GCF_905171765.1 Bufo bufo | reverse complement strand
TCTCACTGGTGACCCACGTTGACCCGTCGGCCCCCGATGAATAGATCAGCTGTTTCTGCTGTACACTGCGGCGCTCGGACACTGTATCTGTGTCTGTCAAACTCGTATGGGCGGTAGCATTGGTACGCGCATGCGCCCTTAAACATTGTTCCAAAGTGGCCATCTTTGATGTGGTTGTTTTACCACACATTACCTCAGTGAATCTCGCGATAGTGGTTGGAGCGGCGCATGCGCCATGCTCCTTTCCGGACGCCAACAGTTCCTACCATGCCCTGTCAGCCGCAAGTGACTCATTCAAAGGTTTTTAATCTTTTTTGATTGTTATATCATGTTTAAACACACCTGTTCACCTTCACATTTGATTGGTCATTATGACAGTTTGGTGATTTTATATCACATCCACTATATTATGAATTTTCTTACGGTTATGTCTGTATTGCTGCTATATCAAATTATGACAATACACTGATTATATTTGTAATGTGATGATTATGTCTATGCATTTGCACTTTATTATATGATGGGTTAATTTGTATTTTGGTAATTACTTGCACTATATATGTATGTAATTTTGCACATGTTACTCAGCTGGAAAAAGGCTCCAATGTGAGAGCTGAAACGTTGCTGATGAGTGAATAAACCGTCCACTTTTTTACTGCAAACTGGAGTGCTGCCTTCTTTTGCTACATTATCTACATTTGGGATCTTGGTCGCAGGTCTCCTGGGAGGATTTTTTTGCACCCGTTCATTTTTTGTGTGCTGCTTTCTTTCTTTTTCTTTTAGATAGATAGATAGATAGATAGATAATAGATAGATAGATAGATAGATGATAGATAGATGATAGATAGATAATAGATAGATAGATAGATAGATAGATAATAGATAGATAGATAGATAATAGATAGATATGAGATAGATAGATAGATAGATAGATAGATAGATAGATAGATAGATAGATAGATAGATAGATAGATAGATAGATTTCCTTACCCTGGAAATATCAGGAGCATGTTGCAATGTTTGGGAAATTCATATAATATTTGACAGGGACACTTTTTCTACCCTCTCTTTCTATAGGGGTATCTGCTACCAGATCTCCATGTCCAGTGTTATCCATTGTCATGGGGGTAGAAGGGGGTGCATGGGTTTAGTTTTCTGCTTGGTGTGAGCTCCTCTGTCCAGGGAAGAAGCAGAGCTGCAAATAATCTACAGTGTGTTCAGGGTCTGTGTAGTGGAGGACCATTGGACTATCTATCTATCTATCTATCTATCTATCTATCTATCTATATATCTATCTATTATCTATCTATCTATCTATCTATCTATCTATCTATCTATCTATCTATCGATCTATCGATCTATCGATCTATCTATCTATCTTAGTTTATTCTATCTCTGTCTATCTACCTACAGTATATATTGATTTATTTATTTATCCATCTATAATAGTTTATTCTATCTACAGTATATATCTATCTAGCTGTCCAACTATAGAAGAAACTGTCACAGCTAAGACTTGCATGACAACACATAAACTTATCTGCATTATGCAGTTTACTTCTCTACAGGGGCATCCTTCTGTACAGGGTCACCCCTTCTCTACAGGGTCACCCCTTCTCTACAGGGTCACCCCTTCTCTACAGGGGCACCCTTCTCTACAGGGTCACCCCTTCTCTACAGGGGCACCCTTCTCTACAGGGTCACCCCTTCTCTACAGGTGCACCCTTCTCTACAGGTGCACCCTTCTCTACAGGGTCACCCCTTCTCTACAGGGGCACCCTTCTCTACAGGGTCACCCCTTCTCTACAGGGGCACCCTCCTCTACAGAGACACTCCTTCTCTACAGGGGCACTCCTCTACAGGGGCACTCCTTCTCTACAGGGGCATCCCTTCTCTACAGGGTCACCCTTCTCTACAGGGTCACCCCTTCTCTACAGGGTCACTCCTCCTCTACAGGGACACTCCTCCTCTACAGGGGCACTCCTTCTCTACAGGGGCACTCCTTCTGTACTGGGGCACCCCTTCTCTACAGGGGCACCCCTTCTCTAAAGGGGCACTCCTTCTGTACAGGGACACTCCTTCTGTACATGGGGCACCCGTTCTCTACAGGGGCAACTTTTCTCTAAAGGGGCACTCCTTCTGTACAGGGACACTCCTCTTCTACAGGGACACTCCTCCTCTACAGTGGCACTCCTCCTCTACAGGGGCACTCCTTCTGTACAAGGACACCCCTTCTCTACAGGGACACTCCTCCTCTACAGGGACACCCCTTCTCTACAGAGGCACTCCTTCTCTACAGGGGCACTCCTTCTCTACAGAGACACTCCTCCTCTACAGGGGCTCCCCTTCTCTACAGGGGCACTCCTTCTCTACAGGGGCACTCCTTCTCTACAAGGACACTCCTTCTCTACAGGGACACTCCTCCTCTACAGGGGCACCCTTCTCTACAGGGGCTCCCCTTCTCTACAGGGGCACTCCTTCTCTACAAGGACACTCCTCCTCTACAGGGGCACCCCTTCTCTACAGAGGCACTCCTTCTCTACAAGGACACTCCTTCTCTACAGGGACACTCCTCCTCTACAGGGGCACCCTTCTCTACAGGGGCTCCCCTTCTCTACAGGGGCACTCCTTCTCTACAAGGACACTCCTCCTCTACAGGGGCACCCCTTCTCTACAGAGGCACTCCTTCTCTACAGGGACACTCCTCCTCTACAGGGGCTCCCCTTCTCTACAGGGACACTCCTTCTCTACAGGGGCTCCCCTTCTCTACAGGGACACTCCTTCTCTACAGGGACACTCCTTCTCTACAGGGACACTCCTCCTCTACAGGGACACTACTTCTCTACAAGGACACTCCTTCTCTACAGGGACACTCCTTCTCTACAGGGACACTACTTCTCTACAAGGACACTCCTTCTCTACAGGGACACTCCTTCTCTACAGGGACACTCCTCCTCTATAGGGGCTCCCCTTCTCTACAGAGGCACTCCTTCTCTACAGGGGCACTACTTCTCTACAAGGACACTCCTCCTCTACAGGGGCTGCCCTTCTCTACAGAGGCACTCCTTCTCTACAGGGACACTCCTCCTCTACAGGGGCTCCCCTTCTCTACAGGGACACTCCTTCTCTACAGGGACACTCCTTCTCTACAGGGACACTCCTCCTCTACAGGGACACTACTTCTCTACAAGGACACTCCTTCTCTACAGGGACACTCCTTCTCTACAGGGGCACTCCTTCTCTACAAGGACACTCCTCCTCTACAGGGGCACCCCTTCTCTACAGAGGCACTCCTTCTCTACAGGGACACTCCTCCTCTACAGGGGCTCCCCTTCTCTACAGGGACACTCCTTCTCTACAGGGACACTCCTTCTCTACAGGGACACTCCTCCTCTACAGGGACACTACTTCTCTACAAGGACACTCCTTCTCTACAGGGACACTCCTTCTCTACAGGGACACTCCTCCTCTACAGGGGCACTCCTTTTCTACAGGGACACTCCTCCTCTACAGGGGCTCCCCTTCTCTACAGAGGCACTCCTTCTCTACAGGGGCACTACTTCTCTACAAGGACACTCCTCCTCTACAGGGGCTCCCCTTTTCTACAGAGGCACTCCTTCTCTACAGTACTGATACTGACCATTTACGCTCCATTCACACGTTCATAATAATGGGTCCGCATCCGTTCCGCAAATTGCAGAGCGGGTGCGGACCTATTCATTCTCGATGGTAACAGAATGGATGCACCGGTCCGCGGCTCCGGAAAAAAATAGAACATGTCCTATTCTTGTCCACAATTGCGGACAAGAATAGGCATCTCTATGGGGGTGCCGGCCGGGTGTATTTGCGGATCCGCAATGCACTACAGACGTGTGAATGGATCCTTACTATCTTTACAGGAATGAAGCGTGGTCTTGTTGGGTAATAAAATGGACCAGATTTCTAAATGGCGTTAGCCACTTTATTGCCACAAAATACTGGTCTAAAGCAACAAACCAACCATGGGGTGGCATAAAGTAGAGAAAAGAAGCACAGAGTCTATTAAACGGCACCTGCCTTAATGATAGATTTGGTGCAATTTCAGCTAGGTTCCTCTACATTTAGTTGATATTAATAAATCTGTGCAGTCCACATATAATTCTGGGTCATATTGGTCAGGGACAGGGGGACAATTCTGCCAAGTATTCTTGCACTGCCTATTATTTACTTCTTCCACTTTCCTTCTTCTTGGGCTCTGCAACTTCTGCAGAAAATAAAAGTTCCCATCATGATATATTCCTCAAATGCTCACATAGGCCCTTGAGAAATAGAAACTACTAGTCATCCATTTTTCTTCAGTTAACTGGAAATGATTATTCAGTGAGCCAATATTTATAAGAAATCAGTTTATTTGTGAGCAAATAGTAGTGCTAGCACCACCTTCTGGAAGTACTTTCTCTTGGAGCATTGCCACTAAGTCTCCATTCACAGCCAGTTTCCCTAAAGGGGTTGTCCGGGACTTTTTTTTTTCAAATCCCACCCCAGCCAGGATGTAAAGAGATACTTACCTTCTCCCCACCGCTCTGTTCCACCCCCTGTCTTTGGTACGATCTGTACCACTTCTGGTTCCTGTGTGTGGTCACATGCACCACTGCAGCCAATGACTGACCTCAGCAGTGGTAGCAAGTAGAAATATTATCAGAATTTCATCTAAAATTATCCTGTGACAAATATTCCTGGATACAATGGACCTCAGACTGACCCAATACAGACACCGACATAAAAATGTTCTTCAGTCTGAAGAAAACCCTTCGTGCTCAAAAAACACATGTGGTTGCCATAATGTAAGAGCCTAAAGTCCAAGAAGGGGCTATGCTGCAGCAGAAGCGCCGGAAAACCATTGTGGCCCCAAAGCCCGTCTGCCACATAAAAAGACACCAGTGCTCTGAATGGCAAATGGTCGGTTGGGGGTCTTATTACAGAATCTGCAGAAAGACTTAGGAGATCAGTGCAGATATCAGATAAAGGAGGGGTACAACTTGGGCAGAACTGGTCTTTTGAAAGGGGGTGCTGATTCTTCCTTTATGAGTAATTGCATTCTTATAACAAACCACACATACATAGCCATGTCACAAATGAAGCTTGAGATAGATAGATAGATAGATAGATAGATAGATAGATAGATAGATAATAGATAGATGATAGATAGATAGATAGATAGATAGATCGATAGATATGAGATAGATAGATATGAGATAGATAGATAGATATGAGATAGATAGATAGATAGATAGATATGAGATAGATGGATATGAGATAGATAGATAGATAGATCGATAGATAATAGATATAGATAGATATATAGATAGGAGATAGATAGACTATAGATAGATATGAGAGATAGATAGATAGATAGATAGATATGAGAGATAGATAGATAGATATGAGAGATAGATAGATATAGATAGATAGATAGATAGATAGATAGATAGATATGAGAGATAGATAGATAGATAGATAGATAGATATAGATAGATAGATAGATAGATATGAGAGATAGATAGATAGATAGATAGATAGATAGATAGATAGATATAGATAGATAGATAGATATAGATAGATAGATAGATAGATATGAGAGATAGATAGATAGATAGATATGAGAGATAGATAGATAGATATGAGAGATAGATAGATAGATAGATAGATAGATAGATAGATAGATATAGATAGATAGATAGATAGATAGATAGATAGATAGATATGAGAGATAGATAGATAGATAGATATAGATAGATAGATAGATAGATAGATAGATATAGATAGATAGATAGATATAGATAGATAGATAGATAGATAGAGAGATAATAGATAGACAGATAGATAGATAGATAGATAGATAATAGGTAGATATAGATAGATAGATATGAGATAGATAGATAGATAGATAGATACAATGGATAGATAGATAGATAGGAGATAGATAGATAGATAGATAGATAGATAGATAGATAATAGATAGACAGATAGATAGATAGATACAATGGATAGATAGATAGATAGGAGATAGATAGATAGATAGATAGATAATAGATAGATAGATAGATAGATAGATAATAGATAGATAGACATATAGATAGATAGACTAAGACATGGTTCAGCTCTCTGATGAGCGGCTCTTCTAGCTATTACATACAGCTCCTATTTGCATATTAAGCTTGTTAACAATTGTATCAAACCTAAAAAAGATAATTAAAATATATTTTAAACGTGATGTGCCGCCACACCGCCGTTCTCCGGGATTTGACAGCCAGCTGGGGTTCTCTTCTCCAGCAGAGCCTTTGCTTGTGGTGACGGTGTACAATTACTTCTGCTTGTCTACATTTCAGGGAACAGACCCCCAGCAAAGGTGACAGGGAAATAAATCAGTGTAATCCGAATTAGACATACCATTATCCTGCCCAGCAGAGCTCTGTCTGGCACTGACTCCATCCAGAGCGGCAGCCAATGTAAGCAGATCATTATTAAAGGTGAACTGCGACCAGAACAACAGCTTAACCTTAATTACATGTTAGCATTTGCTCCCCTTTTTCCCACTTGCCATCATTTTTTGGGCAGTGCTGCGGGACTGTTCTAAAAGTTTAGCTATAATAACTCTAAACTTCTTGAAAGTTGGGAGTCAAGGAAAAATGAACAGAGTTTAAAGGATTCTCATCCAACTTAGTGCACCTTGAATGGCAAAGTTGCTTGATACAGCGATATGCAGCGCCTAAGCCCTATTATACATGGTTCTGCCCGGGTCAGTCCGGTGGCACGTGATAGTAAAGAGCCACAGGGACTCCATGTGTCATTGTCAGGGGCGGACTGGCCATGGACCACACAGGAAAACTGTGGAGATGGAGGTAGTATTTTGTGCTGCACTGTGGTATTTGGCTGTGCTGGGGCAGTATTTTGTGCTACATTGTGGTATTTGGTTCTGCTGGAACAGTATTGTGTGCTACATTGTGGTATTTGGTTCTGCTGTGGCAGTATTTTATGCTGCACTGTGGTATTTGGCTGTGCTGGGGCAGTATTTTGTGCTACATTGTGGTATTTGGCTCTGCTGGGGCAGTATTTTGTGCTACATTGTGGTATTTGGTTCTGCTGGGGCAGTATTTTGTGCTACATTGTGGTATTTGGTTCTGCTGGGGCAGTATTTTGTGCTACATTGTGGTATTTGGCTCTGCTGGGGCAGTATTTTGTGCTACATTGTGGTATTTGGCTCTGCTGAGGCAGTATTTTGTGCTGCACTGTGGTATTTGGCTCTGCTGGGGCAGTATTTTGTGCTGCACTGTGGTATTTGGCTCTGCTGGGGCAGTATTTTGTGCTGCACTGTGGTATTTGGCTCTGCTGGGGCAGTATATTGTGCTGCACTGTGGTATCTGGTTCTGCTGGGGCAGTATTTTGTGCAGCACTGTGGTATTTGGCTCTGCTGGGGCAGTATATTGTGCTGCACTGTGGTATCTGGTTCTGCTGGGGCAGTATTTTGTGCAGCACTGTGGTATCTGGTTCTGCTGGGGCAGTATATTGTGCTGCACTGTGGTATCTGGTTCTGCTGGGGCAGTATTTTCTGCTGCACTGTGGTATTTGGCTCTGCTGGGGCAGTATTTTCTGCTGCACTGTGGTATTTGGCTCTGCTGGGGCAGTATTTTGTGCTGCACTGTGGTATTTGGCTCTGCTGGGGCAGTATATTGTGCTGCACTGTGGTATCTGGTTCTGCTGGGGCAGTATATTGTGCTACACTGTGGTATTTAGTTCTGCTGGGGCAGTATATTGTGCTGCACTGTGGTATCTGGTTCTGCTGGGGCAGTATTTTCTGCTGCACTGTGGTATTTGGCTCTGCTGGGGCAGTATATTGTGCTGCACTGTGGTATTTGGCTCTGCTGGGGCAGTATATTGTGCTGCACTGTGGTATCTGGTTCTGCTGGGGCAGTATATTGTGCTGCACTGTGGTATTTGGTTCTGCTGGGGCAGTATATTGTGCTGTACTGTGGTATCTGGTTCTGCTGGGGCAGTATATTGTGCTGCACTGTGGTATCTGGTTCTGCTGGGGCAGTATTTTGTGCTACATTGTGGTATTTGGTTCTGCTGGGGCAGTATTTTGTGCTACATTGTGGTATTTGGTTCTGCTGGGGCAGTATTTTGTGCTACATTGTGGTATTTGGTTCTGCTGGGGCAGTATTTTGTGCTACATTGTGGTATTTGGCTCTGCTGGGGCAGTATTTTGTGCTACATTGTGGTATTTGGCTCTGCTGGGGCAGTATTTTGTGCTGCACTGTGGTATTTGGCTCTGCTGGGGCAGTATTTTGTGCTGCACTGTGGTATTTGGCTCTGCTGGGGCAGTATTTTGTGCTGCACTGTGGTATTTGGCTCTGCTGGGGCAGTATTTTGTGCTGCACTGTGGTATCTGGTTCTGCTGGGGCAGTATATTGTGCTGCACTGTGGTATTTGGCTCTGCTGGGGCAGTATATTGTGCTGCACTGTGGTATCTGGTTCTGCTGGGGCAGTATTTTGTGCAGCACTGTGGTATTTGGCTCTGCTGGGGCAGTATATTGTGCTGCACTGTGGTATCTGGTTCTGCTGGGGCAGTATTTTGTGCAGCACTGTGGTATCTGGTTCTGCTGGGGCAGTATATTGTGCTGCACTGTGGTATCTGGTTCTGCTGGGGCAGTATATTGTGCTGCACTGTGGTATTTGGTTCTGCTGGGGCAGTATATTGTGCTGCACTGTGGTATCTGGTTCTGCTGGGGCAGTATTTTCTGCTGCACTGTGGTATTTGGCTCTGCTGGGGCAGTATATTGTGCTGCACTGTGGTATTTGGCTCTGCTGGGGCAGTATATTGTGCTGCACTGTGGTATCTGGTTCTGCTGGGGCAGTATATTGTGCTGCACTGTGGTATCTGGTTCTGCTGGGGCAGTATATTGTGCTGCACTGTGGTATCTGGTTCTGCTGGGGCAGTATATTGTGCTGCACTGTGGTATCTGGTTCTGCTGGGGCAGTATTTTCTGCTGCACTGTGGTATTTGGTTCTGCTGGGGCAGTATTTTCTGCTGCACTGTGGTATTTGGCTCTGCTGGGGCAGTATATTGTGCTGCACTGTGGTATCTGGTTCTGCTGGGGCAGTATATTGTGCTGCACTGTGGTATCTGGTTCTGCTGGGGCAGTATATTGTGCTGCACTGTGGTATCTGGTTCTGCTGGGGCAGTATTTTCTGCTGCACTGTGGTATTTGGTTCTGCTGGGGCAGTATTTTCTGCTGCACTGTGGTATTTGGCTCTGCTGGGGCAGTATATTGTGCTGCACTGTGGTATTGCAGGCTCTGCCTACTTGTTCTGCCCTGCCTTCTGTCAATTTGGACTCGCTTACAACATGGGGCCGCATTTCAGTTTTGTTTCCAGGGCCACTTTCATTTCCAGGTCCGCCCCTGGTCTTCGTACAGTGCTCTGCTGCTTGGAGCGAATATATAGGTAATAGGTAATGTGATGCATGCCCGGATGTCAATGCCATATCCCTCCACATGGTATCAGGGGCTTTTAGAAGTACTCAAGACCCCTGGAGAAATCCATGGGAGCCCCCTTATGACTCTGTGCAACTTTGTCGCAAGGTCCTAATATGGCCATGTGCACGTGGCCTTACAGAAGACCTGTCACCACCATAAAATAACTGGAGCACCTTTTCTTCTACTTCTACATTGTGTCATTCCTATGAATACATTGACAATGGGGAGGTACCAGTCTGCTTCTCAAAGTGGGTGTGCCCTTGCACCAGGGATTGTACAGTGTGAAGCAGGGACACACCCCAACTGGTAACACCCAGTCGGCAGCTTATTCAGACATTTCTAGTAGGAATAGCAGAGGAACGGCACAACATAGAGTTCCAGAATTGTTATATTTTGGAGAATCCAGCCATTTACTAAAACAGACATGTCAGGAGAGGTGACAGGTCCTGTTTAAGGGGCTGAGGGTAAAGTAGAAAGCTTTATTGTGCTCCACTGCATGGCCTCGGGGACCTTATCACAGCCGGGTCACGCATGGTAGGAGTAGGGCTGTAAAGGTCTGTAGGTGGTGGAGGCCCTTGGGCATTAGCCACTTTTGCCCATACTATCATCCAGCCTCCATATGTGCGTACGTCTGTGTGTGTTCGGTATAATGGGAAATAGTGACAGAGAGCACGAAAAAGCACTAAAACGAGGAATAAAATGTCATATATATATATAGAGGGCACACCTAAAAGGGTTAAATATCACCATTTTACTAGAGTATAATTAAACTGACTGTAAAATAAACCTAAAATACACACGCCCCCTAGTGGTGAAATACAGAAATGGTGGTTTATCAGTATAAACAGTATGTCCTATGAATAAAGTGCAGTAAAAGGAGAGGGGGATGGGGCTGACTGTCCCCAAGGATTGAGAGAACGCCTGCCATTGAGATGAAGACATATGATTTATATGAAAACAGCATCGTCTATGGAAATCTGTCTTATTAACTAGAAGAAAACCTCCATGACTAGAAGAAAACCTCCAACATGCCCCATCATCACAATCTCAACGAAGCTCAATGTGGCAGCAAAGACTGGATGATAATGAGGAGAATCAGTACCGGTACCACAGGGGACAATAGGATCAGCAAGAAGTGCTCCAACTAATCAGTAGGCTGGCCGGGCTCTGCTCCCTCGTTACATTGTTTTCCGTGGTAGTAAATCACTAGTTTTGACAATTAGATTTTTTTTTGTCCGCTTCCAATCTCAGCATCAACGATTATTTCACTGTTTTTGGAGAGTCCATTGGGTTCTGCTACAGAGTCCATTGGGTTCTGCTACGGAGTCCATTGGGTTCCTCTGTAGCAGATGATCCCAGGATGACGGGAGAAGTTTGGCCTAAGGGGTCTAGCTCAGTTTGATCACCCATAAAATATGTTCTATGTATTGCATACAAAGGGATTATGATCATTATTCACTTTCATATTATTATATTGTTATATGTCTTACTTGGTTTTAAACATGGGTGTAACTACCAGGGTGGCAGAAATAGCTCATTAATTAGGGGGGAGCATTCTCAGATATAAGGAGCATTTAGGGATGGCTATGGATAGTGGAGGGGGCTTTTGGGGAGTTTTACATGGTGACCACTGCTGTGTGCATAATCCATTCTCTTCTGCATTATTCTTGTGCTATGACATGATGTGTGAATTATACCCTGCAGCTAACATCTATTATATCACACTGTACACAGTGACCTCACTGTGAGCATTATGACTGTACAGTGACATCACTGGGTGCATTTTTTATGTACTGTTACATCATACTGCCTATTGTTAAAGGGGTTATCCAATCCTGTAAAGAAACCCCAAAATGCCCGGGTCCCTCAAACAGAACATACTCACCTGGTCCCCGACGCCTGGATGTGACACGTGATGCAAGGGTGCAGGTCACCGTCGCAGCCTGCTATTGGCTGCACCCCCAGTCACCGGATGTTGTGATCTGCAGCGGTGGCCATGCAGGGATCCAGAGGGATGCAGGCATCTGGGACCAGGTGAGTATGTTCTGTATGAAAGACCCAGGCATTTTGGGGGTTGTTTACAGGATGTGATTACCCCTTTAATGTTCTGCGACATCACTGTTTGCATTATCCTTGTATTGTGACATCACTATATTTATACACTCCTATACCGTGTCGTCACTATGAGCATTAATTCTTTACTGTGACATCACTGTAAGCATTACTGCTATTGTCACGTACTCACCTGGCCACACTTCCACAGCGCATCCGGCATCTCTACTGTGGCGCTGCTGGTGCTGCTCCGTCACCATTGCAACCAGCAGGGCTGGTCAGTCTATAAGTGCGCCAGGACGAAGGCCAATCGGATTCAGGGCCGGCGTGCTGACATAGGGGGAAACGATGTATCTCTGAGTAGGAACGTTGGGCCAATCAGGCTCGATGCCAGCGTCCTTGCCTCCCTAAAGCTACTGCTGGCTACAATCGCCTGTAATTTGTCTCATGCGTTCCTTGCTGTATTCCTTGGATTCGTACATTTCTGACGTTGGATTTGCCTTTTGACTTAGCCACTGATTACTGACTTTGCCTTTTACGTGACTCCTAGTGCTGACCCTGCATGGTACCTGACGTTGTGTTGTCTCCTGTAGTCTCACAAGACTTCGCAAAGCAATAACTTTGGCTCATCTGAGCCAGTACATTCTAATACTCCTGCTCCGTACAGTATTAGAACAAAGTTTTATGCGAATCGAAGTCGATTCGCTTATCCCTATTTATTACCCCTGTACTGTGTGACATCACTGTGTCTATTTTTGCTTTAATGTGACATCACCATGTTTATTATCCCAGCATTTCAATGACCAGTTAGCGCAGGAGCAGGAGAAAAAGAGGCGCGCTGCACTGGGAGATTCCACAAAAACTATTTAAAATAATAAAAAAACATAAAATCAGAAACTGACACAAAACAAGAAGCTACGCTGGCGGTCTGGCTCTGATGAAGGTGATGGACCATTATTGAAACGTTTCATCTTGACTACCGAGGGTATCACATCAGGGAGCGCCCCTCTGTGTCTCTCTCTTATTATTATGTTTAACATTATCCCTGTACTGTTACATCACATTGTACATTATCCCTGTACTGTAACATCACATTGTACATTATCCCTGTACTGTAACATCACATTGTACATCATCCCTGTACTGTAACATCACATTGTACATCATCCCTGTACTGTAACATCACATTGTACATCATCCCTGTACTGTAACATCACATTGTACGTCATCCCTGTACTGTAACATCACATTGTACATTATCCCTGTACTGTAACATCACATTGTACATCATCCCTGTACTGTAACATCACATTGTACGTCATCCCTGTACTGTAACATCACAATGTACAACATCCCTGTACTGTAACATCACATTGTACATCATCCCTGTACTGTAACATCACATTGTACATCATCCCTGTACTGTAACATCACATTGTACATCACCCTGTACTGTAACATCACATTGTACATCATCCCTGTACTGTAACATCACATTGTGCGTCATCCCTGTACTGTAACATCACATTGTACATCATCCCTGTACTGTAACATCACATTGTACGTCATCCCTGTACTGTAACATCACATTGTACGTCATCCCTGTACTGTAACATCACATTGTACATCATCCCTGTACTGTAACATCACATTGTACATTATCCCTGTACTGTAACATCACATTGTACATCATCCCTGTACTGTAACATCACATTGTACATTATCCCTGTACTGTAACATCACATTGTACATTATCCCTGTACTGTAACATCACATTGTACATCATCCCTGTACTGTAACATCACATTGTACATTATCCCTGTACTGTAACATCACATTGTACATTATCCCTGTACTGTAACATCACATTGTACATCATCCCTGTACTGTAACATCACATTGTACGTCATCCCTGTACTGTAACATCACATTGTACGTCATCCCTGTACTGTAACATCACATTGTACATCATCCCTGTACTGTAACATCACATTGTACATCATCCCTGTACTGTAACATCACATTGTACATTATCCCTGTACTGTAACATCACATTGTACATCATCCCTGTACTGTAACATCACATTGTACATTATCCCTGTACTGTAACATCACATTGTACATTATCCCTGTACTGTAACATCACATTGTGCATCATCCCTGTACTGTAACATCACATTGTACTTTATCCCTGTACTGTAACATCACATTGTACATTATCCCTGTACTGTAACATCACATTGTACATCATCCCTGTACTGTAACATCACATTGTACATTATCCCTGTACTGTAACATCACATTGTACATCATCCCTGTACTGTAACATCACATTGTACGTCATTCCTGTACTGTAACATCACATTGTACGTCATCCCTGTACTGTAACATCACATTGTACATCATCCCTGTACTGTAACATCACATTGTACGTCATCCCTGTACTGTAACATCACATTGTACATTATCCCTGTACTGTAACATCACATTGTACATCATCCCTGTACTGTAACATCACATTGTATGTCATCCCTGTACTGTAACATCACATTGTACATTATCCCTGTACTGTAACATCACATTGTACATCATCCCTGTACTGTAACATCACATTGTACATCACCCTGTACTGTAACATCACATTGTACGTCATCCCTGTACTGTAACATCACATTGTACATTATCCCTGTACTGTAACATCACATTGTACATCATCCCTGTACTGTAACATCACATTGTACATTATCCCTGTACTGTAACATCACATTGTACGTCATCCCTGTACTGTAACATCACATTGTACATCATCCCTGTACTGTAACATCACATTTTACATCATCCCTGTACTGTAACATCACATTGTACATCATCCCTGTACTGTAACATCACATTGTACGTCATCCCTGTACTGTAACATCACATTTTACAACATCCCTGTACTGTAACATCACATTGTACAACATCCCTGTACTGTAACATCACATTGTACATCATCCCTGTACTGTAACATCACATTGTACATCACCCTGTACTGTAACATCACATTGTACATCATCCCTGTACTGTAACATCACATTGTACATCATCCCTGTACTGTAACATCACATTGTACGTCATCCCTGTACTGTAACATCACATTGTACGTCATCCCTGTACTGTAACATCACATTGTACATCATCCCTGTACTGTAACATCACATTGTACAACATCCCTGTACTGTAACATCACATTGTACATCATCCCTGTACTGTAACATCACATTGTACATCATCCCTGTACTGTAACATCACATTGTACGTCATCCCTGTACTGTAACATCACATTGTGCATGATCCCTGTACTGTAACATCACATTGTACATGATCCCTGTACTGTAACATCACATTGTACATCATCCCTGTACTGTAACATCACATTGTACTTTATCCCTGTACTGTAACATCACATTGTACATTATCCCTGTACTGTAACATCACATTGTACATCATCCCTGTACTGTAACATCACATTGTACATCATCCCTGTACTGTAACATCACATTGTACATCATCCCTGTACTGTAACATCACATTGTACGTCATTCCTGTACTGTAACATCACATTGTACGTCATCCCTGTACTGTAACATCACATTGTACATCATCCCTGTACTGTAACATCACATTGTACATTATCCCTGTACTGTAACATCACATTGTACATCATCCCTGTACTGTAACATCACATTGTACATTATCCCTGTACTGTAACATCACATTGTACATCATCCCTGTACTGTAACATCACATTGTACATCACCCTGTACTGTAACATCACATTGTACGTCATCCCTGTACTGTAACATCACATTGTACATCACCCTGTACTGTAACATCACATTGTACATTATCCCTGTACTGTAACATCACATTGTACGTCATCCCTGTACTGTAACATCACATTGTACATTATCCCTGTACTGTAACATCACATTGTACATCATCCCTGTACTGTAACATCACATTGTACATCATCCCTGTACTGTAACATCACATTGTACATCATCCCTGTACTGTAACATCACATTGTACATCATCCCTGTACTGTAACATCACATTGTACATCATCCCTGTACTGTAACATCACATTGTACAACATCCCTGTACTGTAACATCACATTGTACATCATCCCTGTACTGTAACATCACATTGTACGTCATCCCTGTACTGTAACATCACATTGTGCGTCATCCCTGTACTGTAACATCACATTGTACATGATCCCTGTACTGTAACATCACATTGTACATCATCCCTGTACTGTAACATCACATTGTACATTATCCCTGTACTGTAACATCACATTGTACATCATCCCTGTACTGTAACATCACATTGTACGTCATCCCTGTACTGTAACATCACATTGTACATCATCCCTGTACTGTAACATCACATTGTACATCATCCCTGTACTGTAACATCACATTGTGCGTCATCCCTGTACTGTAACATCACATTGTACATGATCCCTGTACTGTAACATCACATTGTGCATCATCCCTGTACTGTAACATCACATTGTACATTATCCCTGTACTGTAACATCACATTGTACATCACCCTGTACTGTAACATCACATTGTGCATCATCCCTGTACTGTAACATCACATTGTACATTATCCCTGTACTGTAACATCACATTGTACATCACCCTGTACTGTAACATCACATTGTACATCATCCTTGTACTGTAACATCACATTGTACATCATCCCTGTACTGTAACATCACATTGTACATCATCCCTGTACTGTAACATCACATTGTACATCATCCCTGTACTGTAACATCACATTGTACATCATCCCTGTACTGTAACATCACATTGTACATCATCCCTGTACTGTAACATCACATTGTACATCATCCCTGTACTGTAACATCACATTGTACGTCATTCCTGTACTGTAACATCACATTGTACGTCATCCCTGTACTGTAACATCACATTGTACATCACCCTGTACTGTAACATCACATTGTACGTCATCCCTGTACTGTAACATCACATTGTACATCATCCCTGTACTGTAACATCACATTGTACATCATCCCTGTACTGTAACATCACATTGTACGTCATCCCTGTACTGTAACATCACATTGTACATTATCCCTGTACTGTAACATCACATTGTACATCATCCCTGTACTGTAACATCACATTGTACATCATCCCTGTACTGTAACATCACATTGTACATCATCCCTGTACTGTAACATCACATTGTACATCATCCCTGTACTGTAACATCACATTGTACATTATCCCTGTACTGTAACATCACATTGTACATCATCCCTGTACTGTAACATCACATTGTACGTCATCCCTGTACTGTAACATCACATTGTACATCATCCCTGTACTGTAACATCACATTGTACATCATCCCTGTACTGTAACATCACATTGTGCGTCATCCCTGTACTGTAACATCACATTGTACATGATCCCTGTACTGTAACATCACATTGTGCATCATCCCTGTACTGTAACATCACATTGTACATTATCCCTGTACTGTAACATCACATTGTACATCACCCTGTACTGTAACATCACATTGTGCATCATCCCTGTACTGTAACATCACATTGTACATTATCCCTGTACTGTAACATCACATTGTACATCACCCTGTACTGTAACATCACATTGTACATCATCCTTGTACTGTAACATCACATTGTACATCATCCCTGTACTGTAACATCACATTGTACATCATCCCTGTACTGTAACATCACATTGTACATCATCCCTGTACTGTAACATCACATTGTACGTCATCCCTGTACTGTAACATCACATTGTACAACATCCCTGTACTGTAACATCACATTGTACATCATCCCTGTACTGTAACATCACATTGTACATCATCCCTGTACTGTAACATCACATTGTACGTCATCCCTGTACTGTAACATCACATTGTACATCATCCCTGTACTGTAACATCACATTGTACATCATCCCTGTACTGTAACATCACATTGTACATCATCCCTGTACTGTAACATCACATTGTACATCATCCCTGTACTGTAACATCACATTGTACATTATCCCTGTACTGTAACATCACATTGTACATCATCCCTGTACTGTAACATCACATTGTACGTCATCCCTGTACTGTAACATCACATTGTACATCATCCCTGTACTGTAACATCACATTGTACATCATCCCTGTACTGTAACATCACATTGTACATCATCCCTGTACTGTAACATCACATTGTGCGTCATCCCTGTACTGTAACATCACATTGTACATCATCCCTGTACTGTAACATCACATTGTACATCATCCCTGTACTGTAACATCACATTGTGCGTCATCCCTGTACTGTAACATCACATTGTACATCATCCCTGTACTGTAACATCACATTGTACATCATCCCTGTACTGTAACATCACATTGTACATCATCCCTGTACTGTAACATCACATTGTACATCATCCCTGTACTGTAACATCACATTGTACATCATCCCTGTACTGTAACATCACATTGTACGTCATCCCTGTACTGTAACATCACATTGTACATTATCCCTGTACTGTAACATCACATTGTACATCATCCCTGTACTGTAACATCACATTGTACATCATCCCTGTACTGTAACATCACATTGTACATGATCCCTGTACTGTAACATCACATTGTACATCATCCCTGTACTGTAACATCACATTGTACATTATCCCTGTACTGTAACATCACATTGTACATCATCCCTGTACTGTAACATCACATTGTACATTATCCCTGTACTGTAACATCACATTGTACGTCATCCCTGTACTGTAACATCACATTGTACATCATCCCTGTACTGTAACATCACATTGTACGTCATCCCTGTACTGTAACATCACATTGTGCGTCATCCCTGTACTGTAACATCACATTGTACATGATCCCTGTACTGTAACATCACATTGTACGTCATCCCTGTACTGTAACATCACATTGTGCATCATCCCTGTACTGTAAAATCACATTGTACTTTATCCCTGTACTGTAACATCACATTGTACATCATCCCTGTACTGTAACATCACATTGTACATCATCCCTGTACTGTAACATCACATTGTACATCATCCCTGTACTGTAACATCACATTGTACATCATCCCTGTACTGTAACATCACATTGTACGTCATTCCTGTACTGTAACATCACATTGTACGTCATCCCTGTACTGTAACATCACATTGTACATCACCCTGTACTGTAACATCACATTGTACGTCATCCCTGTACTGTAACATCACATTGTACATTATCCCTGTACTGTAACATCACATTGTACATCATCCCTGTACTGTAACATCACATTGTACATCATCCCTGTACTGTAACATCACATTGTACGTCATCCCTGTACTGTAACATCACATTGTACATTATCCCTGTACTGTAACATCACATTGTACATCATCCCTGTACTGTAACATCACATTGTACATCATCCCTGTACTGTAACATCACATTGTACATCATCCCTGTACTGTAACATCACATTGTACATCATCCCTGTACTGTAACATCACATTGTACATCATCCCTGTACTGTAACATCACATTGTACGTCATCCCTGTACTGTAACATCACATTGTACATCATCCCTGTACTGTAACATCACATTGTACATCATCCCTGTACTGTAACATCACATTGTGCGTCATCCCTGTACTGTAACATCACATTGTACATGATCCCTGTACTGTAACATCACATTGTGCATCATCCCTGTACTGTAACATCACATTGTACATTATCCCTGTACTGTAACATCACATTGTACATCACCCTGTACTGTAACATCACATTGTGCATCATCCCTGTACTGTAACATCACATTGTACATTATCCCTGTACTGTAACATCACATTGTACATCACCCTGTACTGTAACATCACATTGTACATCATCCTTGTACTGTAACATCACATTGTACATCATCCCTGTACTGTAACATCACATTGTACATCATCCCTGTACTGTAACATCACATTGTACATCATCCCTGTACTGTAACATCACATTGTACGTCATCCCTGTACTGTAACATCACATTGTACATCATCCCTGTACTGTAACATCACATTGTACGTCATCCCTGTACTGTAACATCACATTGTACATCATCCCTGTACTGTAACATCACATTGTACATCATCCCTGTACTGTAACATCACATTGTACATCATCCCTGTACTGTAACATCACATTGTACATTATCCCTGTACTGTAACATCACATTGTACATCATCCCTGTACTGTAACATCACATTGTACGTCATCCCTGTACTGTAACATCACATTGTACATCATCCCTGTACTGTAACATCACATTGTACATCATCCCTGTACTGTAACATCACATTGTACATCATCCCTGTACTGTAACATCACATTGTGCGTCATCCCTGTACTGTAACATCACATTGTACATCATCCCTGTACTGTAACATCACATTGTACATCACCCTGTACTGTAACATCACATTGTGCATCATCCCTGTACTGTAACATCACATTGTACATTATCCCTGTACTGTAACATCACATTGTACATCATCCCTGTACTGTAACATCACATTGTACGTCATCCCTGTACTGTAACATCACATTGTACATTATCCCTGTACTGTAACATCACATTGTACATCATCCCTGTACTGTAACATCACATTGTACATCATCCCTGTACTGTAACATCACATTGTACATGATCCCTGTACTGTAACATCACATTGTACATCATCCCTGTACTGTAACATCACATTGTACATTATCCCTGTACTGTAACATCACATTGTACATTATCCCTGTACTGTAACATCACATTGTACATTATCCCTGTACTGTAACATCACCCTGTGCATTAGGAATACAAAAATAATCATGACTTTCATGTTTTGAACTTTCTGCTAAAAGTGGTTATTTTTTAGGCCCCTGAATTTGAAAGGTTATTCCCAGAGGCGGGACCCGCACCTATTGGACATTTATGGCTTATCTGGTTGATGAATACACCTTTAAGAAATATTTTACCGGTGGCTCCATCCAGTCATTCCCCTAAGGCCCTGCCCTGCTGCAGGAACGCTCTCTTTTTGCCAATCATAAGAAACTGAAAAAACTGGTCGTAGTAACTTTGGGGGGTGCTGTGCACCTACTTTTCCAGAGTAGGATTTCCCAGTCCTATCTTTGGTGGGAGTGTGCCCTTCTCAGATTATACATTATCTTCTGTAATACGTTGTTCTTACCTTGCAGATCTATCAGCAGAATCCTAGCTGATGGTTTGTCATCTCTGCTGCCATACAATCGCTGCTAATTAGAAATCATCCCAGGGGCCCAATATAGCAGGGGTCATCGGGAGAATGAACTTCCAATATGCCTCAGAGATGCCGTTCTGCACGGACTAATTCTGAGCGACTACTGCGACGGTGATCGCCTTGTACGGTGCATTTTACAGAGCTCTGTAGCCCATTCTCATACCTTCACCGTCCCAAAGGATCTGGATATTTCATTTCCAGGGGCCTTCTCCTCGTACTGTGACATCATGCGTTTATTAAAGCTGCATGGTGACATCATTATTTTTATTTCCTGTGCAGTGATATCATCATGTACATGGTGACCTATTTTCTGTGCATTATGACTGTTCTATGATATGATTTGGTCAAGGTGTGATGGTGTGCATTATCCCTGATACTGCTGTTTGTATCATTTCTGCTCTGTAATGTCGCTGTATAATGTCAGTGATGACATCAGTACGTGCGTTATCCCTGTACTGTTACTTATCTGTCCTTACTATATCACGGTTGTGACATCACTGTGTACATTATCCCTGTACTGTGACATCACTGCTTATTTCTGTACTGTGACATCACTGTGTACATTATCCTTGTACTGTGACATCACTGTGTACATTATCCCTGTACTGTGACATCACTGTGTACATTATCCCTGTACTGTGACATCACTGTGTACATTATCCCTGTACTGTGACATCACTGCTTATTTCTGTACTGTGACATCACTGTGTACATTATCCCTGTACTGTGACATCACTGTGTACATTATCCCTGTACTGTGACATCACTGTGTACATTATCCCTGTACTGTGACATCACTGTGTACATTATCCCTGTACTGTGACATCACTGCTTATTTCTGTACTGTGACATCACTGTGTACATTATCCCTGTACTGTGACATCACTGCTTATTTCTGTACTGTGACATCACTGTGTACATTATCCCTGTACTGTGACATCACTGCTTATTTCTGTACTGTGACATCACTGTGTACATTATCCCTGTACTGTGATATCACTGTGTACATTATCCCTGTACTGTGACATCACTGTGTGCTTAATTACTGTACTGTGACATCACTGCCTATGATGCACCAATTTTATTAAGTGGTGTGCTCGCTTTAATAAATGTGCCACATTTACTGATTTACTGACCGCATTTACTAATGAACTGCATTGTTAATGTCTTAATATATACAAATGAGCCACTAGGAGCAATGGGGGCGTTGCCATTACACCAAGAGTCTCTGCTCTCTCTGCAACTGCCGCGCTATCTCCATTTTAATTGACAGGACCAGGCAGTGAAAACATCATAACGCCTGGCACTGCTAATCAGAATGTACAGGACGTGGCAGTTGCAGAGAGAGCAGAGCCTCTAGATGTAATGACAACGCCCCCGTTGCTCCTAGAGGCTCATTTGCATATAATAAAACATCATTTTTCTCAGCAATGCGGGCACATATGAACATTGGACCAACACAGAGGTCTTCAGCTGCCAAGTGCACATCAGGTCAGCCAGTGTCATAGGTACAAATCTGCTGACAGATGCCCTTTAAACCTTAGGACCACTATCTTCAGATCTGAAAATGACAGTTTAAAAGGTATTGTGCTTAACAATAATAAAACACGCCATACCACAGAGTTAGCTAATTTTAAAGGGGTTTTCCAGGATTACTGTGGTTTTTTAATAGATATGCTTACGTAGTTGCTTACCTCATGTACATCTCCCCCATCCCTTTGCTTTTCAATTTGGACTCTCCTGACCCATTTTCACCAGGTAAACCAATCACTCTGGTTTGTTTCCATCTTGTATGTAACACTTCCTGTTCCTGTATCCAACCAAACCCATGATGCACTTCTCCTTTCTCTGCCATAGTTCCAGCACCGCCCCTAACAACGCCCAACAACTTTATAGCTCCTCCCATCCAGCTAGTTACACAGACACACCCCTATCACTGCTCCGCAACCCAGAACGGAAGATAGGAGCAATAAAGGGAAAAGAAATACATTACACAAGTACAGCTACCGTCATGCTTATTTTAAAGAATGTTGACGCAAACTGGAAAACCCCTTCTTTAAAGGGATTATGCCATGATTGAGGTAAAAAAAATGATCTCCCCATTCATTGCTCCAACTGTTCTGCTAGATTTATTTCAGGCTGGCAGCTCAGGGGGTGTGTCCTTTCTCAGGGGGTGTGTCCTTTCTAATGCAGATCTCTCCCTATCACAGCTCAGGGGAATGTCTCTTATGTTCTAGCTCTCTCCCTGTAACTGTCACAGCTTCTATGACAGGGTTTCTTAACTCCGGTCCACGGGACCCAACTACCAGTCATGTTTTCAGGATTTCCTTAGTATTGAGCAGGTGATATAATTAGTGTCCATGCTTCAGGACTTACCACAGGTATTTATTCTGTGGGATATTCTCAAATCCTGACCGGTAGGTGGGTCCCGAGGACCGGAGTTGAGAAACCCTGAAGATATGGCTGGTGACAATTGCAAACAGGGCATTTGGGAGAAATAAGAGAAATAAGGAAAAGAACAAACAGCAGGTGGCGCTATACAGATACATTTTATTTAATAAGTCAGTAGCTACAGAATACAACATTTTTAATTACATGCAATTACAAAAGTATTCAGATCCAAGAGCTGGTTTGAAAACTGCAGAATTTTGTTTGTGGCACAAAGTATAAAAAGTGACTATTCTTCTTTAAATGATTATTGAGAAGGTAAAACTGCACACCCAATGAAAGTGATGACTAACATGTCTGCCGTGGTAGCATCCACAGGTGAATTTCAGCACCACCCAGCTTTCTAAGGGTATATTCACATGTAAAAAAATATATATAATTCTCTGTTAAAAATGGATAAATTGTCTTTTAACGTCTATTCATCTGTTAAAAATAGATCAATTTCATTGGCTTTTTTTTCAAACCCTAACCCCTGCAGTGCCCTCGTATATATTAATGCACCCTATAGTACCCCTAGTATAAATAATGGTCGCCATAATCAACTCTAGTATACATACTGGCTCCCATAATGACCCTCAGTATAAATATTTGCCCCATAGTGGTCTCCAGTATAAATATTTACCCCATAGTGGCCCCCAGTATAAATATTTTCCCCCACAGTGGGCCCAGCATATATAGTGAAAAGTTAAATAAATAAATATATATACAGTATATCCTCACAACATACACGGCTGGGAACACTCGCGTTCCACTGGATGCAGCAGGACCTGATCATGTGACGTCACAACACTGGGAGCGTCAGGTCCTGCTGCCTCCAGTGCAGAGGGTGTTCCTAACCATGTCTGTGGAGAGGTGAGTATATGTTTTTTTTTTGTATAGCCGTTTCTAACAGAGGGGTGCATTTCTGTTTAAACAGCCCTTAAAAACTGACCTATTGATTTAAATGAGGTCCTTCTGACCATCAAAGCAGCCAAAAATAGGACATGTCCAATTGTTTGACGACCACTATTCACTGGTCGTTAAATAAATGACCATGTGACTAGCCCCATAGACTGCAATGGTTCAAAAAAAAACGCTGTGTTAACTGTTGTGTGAATGGACCCCAAGACCTCGTTCACATTTCCGTTTTTCACTGACGTGTTCTGTCCGCATTTTCAGCGGACAGCACATGTACCCATTGATTTAAAAGTGTCTCTTCACATTTCAGTATTTTTTTACTGAGCGTGGATCAGTAAAAAAAACACAGGAACATGTGCAATACTTTTATCCGTGATGCGGACCAAGCACACCCATTGAAATCTATGGACACACCACCGAAGTCATCCGTGTTGCGTCCCTTTTTCACTAAAGACTGATAGGAGATTCTTTGGAAATTAATTTTCAGCTGAGCAACGTCAGTGAATTACGGATGACACACGGATGGTAAAAACGGACACACGGCTTCATCACAGACATCTTCACTGGTTAAACACAGACGCTTTTTTTCACGCACTTGACATGGAAATGTGAACAAGGCCTAAGTCTTTTAAGCAACAAATCTGTCTACTTATATAGCAGTACAACACTAAGGGGTGGAAAAAATACTCATACACTTTTGGGGTGCTTTTTACGTAAGTCACGTGACTGCATAGAACAGATAAAACTAAAATACCCTCGCTCATCCTACCGAAGCTGCTACATAACCTTATTCCCAGCCTCTACGAGGAATTCATCCATCACTGAACCTACACCCTTCTGCCTTTTCATTTAATATACTAGGACCCAGTAAAGCAAAAAATCAGCAGAAAAATGCCTGCCCTCACCCCCCACCCCGTCACTGTTCTCCTCTCTCTCCCATTTGTGCATAACCTGCAGCATTAACACGTTTAATGTCAAAAATTTACAGCCACTAGGAAAACTTTGAAAAGCAGAGCGGTTTCTGATCTGAGTTAAATATCTTCTCCTTGGGGACATGGTGCTGGGTTTTGACAACACAGGAGCTGTTCGCCTTGCAAACTGCAGAAAAGCATGTTTATGACAAGGCCTGGCAGCTAATTAGAGACCCCCCTTCCTTCTCTTGTAACTCTCCATTATGGCTAGGGCTTGGGTATAAAATTGCCAGTCTCCGAGCTTACTCAGCGTCTTCATTCTTGAGAAAGATCTTCCCATCCTGGCTTTGATTAGATTAGTACCCGCTGGTCACCTGAGAAGAGATCAGGCCTTTTATGAGCTAATGGTCTGAGGTTTGGCCGGTCAGTCCTGGGTGAGGCTGTGAGGAACTAATGGGAATCTATGAAGAATGTGAAAGGCAGAGCACCCAAACCTACGGCAGGCAGAGGAGCAGGGCCAGGTATTGTGACGCCCTAGGCACCCCCCAACCAATCAATCTCTCCCTTCCCGTCACCCACAGCAAAATCAATTCAAAACGACCTTCTTACTAATAAAAAATGTAACCACGTTTTAAAAGACACAATCACAGGCAGAAGAAATAAGAACCTAGATAAGACCGCACTGGACCTGTGAAGGGAAGCATACTTACCTGCTCTCCGCCGCTTGATTCCATCTTCTTTGGTCCATTGCTGCCAGGGGTGCCCTAGCCTTTCTGCTGTTGAAAACTGAAACGCGCCCCCCCCCCTTGTCAATTTCTTAACTTAACCCCTTTGCCACAATGAAAGCGTTCATTGCCCATGGCCCTTCCACTGACCCCCTTTTGCCCCTACCTGATGCTGCCTGAGGCGATCGCCTCACCTGGCCTCATTGGTGGTGCACCTCTGATTGCCGTGGTCTTGGTGCTCCAGGCCCTGCTCAACTTTTGGAGAGGATGGGGTCACGTGTACCAGTACAGCCAATTACTGGCTGCAGTGGGGATGTGTCCTCCAACGAACACGTCACCTGGATCATGTGCCACTTAGAGGACACCTCACCGCTACGGCCAGTCATTGACTGCACCGGTGTACATGCTCCCCTCCGTGTCAGAAGTCTACATGCAGAGACCAGAGCGCCAAGAACAATCTTGGAATAATCCATTTAATACAGACACCAGACCCCATGACTCAGAGAACAAAATTAATACAACCCCAGACCCTTATAATCAGACTCCAGCTCAGACCATCTCTCCGCACTGGATCCTGACACTCCGGGTATCGGTACACTGGCCAAAGCGCTAATTAGCCAGTATACCTTTCCTCCATGGCAAGCTAACCCTTTTTCTGATGTCTACTCCTTGCATTGTGGCCCCTGTGTATTCAAAGGAATTACAGTACATTGCTGGGGCTGAGCGCGGGGCAAGCTTAGGGCTCATGCACACGACCTTATGTATTTTGCTGCCCGCATAACACGGATCCGCAAAAAATACGGATGACGTCTATGTGCATTCTGTATTTTGCGGAACGGAAGAGCTGGCCCCTAATAGAACAGTCCTAAACTTGTCCGTATTGCGGACAATAATAGGACATGTTCTAATTTTTTGCGGAACAGACATACGGAAACAATGCACACTGAGTAATTTCCGTTTTTTTGAGGCTCTATTGAAGTGAATGGTTCGGACCGCAAAAAACGGAACGGACAAGGAAGCAAAATACTTTTGTGTGTACGAGCCCTTAGGCTAACCACTGACCAGAATACGGAGCGCCACCAACCACCGCTGGCCAAGCATTAGGATGGAAAGGACTGGTGTGGCACATATTAACTGGTATGAAGTGTGCCCTAGGCAGGCACCTACATTCGGCTGCCGCTTTTCCTGACCCTGCAGAGGAGAGACTTGGGTGTGTTCACACTGGCCATTTGGAAGGCATTTTTCTCCCACATTTTTTAATGTAGCATCTGAATATTGCCTATGAGTGAATGAGTAAGTGAGAGGTTTCCATTTCTACTCACAAGAAGCTTTTGCTGATATAAGCAGTTCTTATCACAGTATTTGCTCCATGTGGCCTTCAACAATCACTGACGTCAATGTGAGAAAGAACTACCTAATAACAGCATGTGGGTTTATAGGAAATGATGCAGGGATATTTCTTAGAAGGATCCCCTCCTCACCATCACCCACCTAAATAACAACAGGGGCTTTGTTATCATATGTGGCCTACTGATGTGTAATCGAGGCCTTTCAATGAGCTGTTTATGGCAGTGCAGCTCAGACCCATTCACTGGAGTTGCAACACCATACACATCCTATGAACAAGAGCAGAAACAAATTCTAAACCTTTGAGTAACCTAGAGTTGCCACCCTTCCCAACAAAAAATACCGGGCACGTTAAGCCACACCCCAATGAGGTGTGTTGTGGGGCGTGGCTTAACACAGGGTGTGAAGTCGCTGTCATACTGTGGCTCCCCAGGAATATTAACGCCCCCATTAGCGCCCCAAGTAATAGTAATGCCCCATTAGTGCCCCCTCAGTAATAGTAATGCCCTCATTAGTGTGCCCCAGTAAGAGTAATGGCCCTATTAGTGCGCCCCAGAATGAATAATGCCCCCTATTAGTGCGCCCCAGAATGAATAATGCCCCCAGTAAGAATAATGCCCCCATTAGTGCCACCCATTAAGAATAATGCCCCCATTAGTGACCCCCCCAGTTACAGTAATGTGGCCCTCATCCCCCGGGAACCATCACTCGGGGCCCGACACACTGATTGTAGAGTGTTGTGTGAGAGTCCGGCAGCTTTCCTGGGCCCGGTAACGGAGACCGGGGAAGAGGGGAGGTGATAGGAAAGGAGCGCAGCAGAAGAGTCGGGGATGGGAGGAGCGCAGGCCCGCGGCTCGTCTCATTGTTATCCTGCCTGATCTGGGAGTGAGAGCGGCTCAGTCCCGGTGCGGCCGCCATGCTGTGGGGCGAGGGTTTGCTGCTCTCCTTCAGCAGCGTCTTCGTGCTCCTGCTCCTGACCACCCGCAGCCCCCAGCTCTCCGGCTTCCAATCCATCCTAACCGGCGACCTCGTTCTCTTCAGGTTCGAGCCGGTCCCGGAGTGCCGGCCGCTCACTCACCGCCAGCTGTCAGGACCGGGAGCGAGCAAGTCAGACAGTCTGCACTGCAGTTTGAAATGAATCCTGTGCCCGGGTCTGAGAAAGGCTTGTACCCGGGCACAGGATTACAAACCTGGACTGTCCGGGTCATTCCCGTACGGGTGGCAACCCTAGAGTAACCCCTTTAACCTTGTAAATACCTTGAAACAGGAAAAGTGACCAAAAACTGGAAGTTTAGAACCAATATTTCCCAATCCAAGGTCTAAGCTGTCTATGGGAGAAATGTTGAGTTGAAAGTATTCTATATAAGGGTACGATCGCACGACCCAATCGTGGGGCGTTCGGGACACGTACAGACAATTAGACCGCAGCTGCCTCTTATGTAACTAGTGAAGAATGCACTATATAGCGAGTCTGCATTGTCAGTGGCTGCGCTGCATCCCACACCCCCAGTGGCGTAGCGTGGGTTGCCAGCATCCAGGGGAAGCCAAAAATGGCGCGCCCCTCCCCCCCAGCCTGTGGGCACGCCCCTTTTAACAGATAATGTAGTAGATCACCTGCAGTCCTATGTAACACCACAGATAACACAGTGATAACTCTCTGAGTACAGATAATGTAGTGGATGTCACCTGCAGTCCTATGTAACACCACAGATAACACAGTGATTATGTCTGAGTACAGATAATGTAGTAGATGTCACCTGCAGTCCTATGTAACACCACAGTGGCAGTGATAACTCTCCGTGTACAGATAATGTAGTAGATTCACCTGCAGTCCTATGTAACACCTCAGATAACACAGTGATAACTGTCTGAGTACAGATAATGTAGTAGATTCACCTGCAGTCCTATGTAACACCTCAGATAACACAGTGATAACTCTCTGAGTACAGATAATGTAGTAGATATCACCTGCAGTCCTTTGTAACACCTCAGATAACACAGTGATAACTCTCTGAGTACAGATAATGTAGTAGATGTCACCTGCAGTCCTATGTAACACCACAGATAACACAGTGATTATGTCTGAGTACAGATAAGGTAGTAGATGTCACCTGCAGTCCTATGTAACACCACAGATAACACAGTGATTATGTCTGAGTACAGATAATGTAGTAGATTCACCTGCAGTCCTATGTAACACCACAGATAACAGTAATAACTCTCTGTGTACATATAATGTAGTAGATGTTCCCTGCAGTCCTATGTAACACCACAGATAACACAGTGATAACTCTCTGAGTACAGATAATGTAGTAGATGTCACCTGCAGTCCTATGTAACACCACAGATAACACAGTGATAACTCTCTGAGTACAGATAATGTAGTAGATGGGTGTGAGCCCCCAGAATCCAGAACACACACAGTGTGACCTGAAGTCTGGGGCCAGGATGCGGCAGTGTGGGCCAAATTCTCAATCTCCTCCCCCAACCCTACCGTGAAACAGATATGTGCATGGACATTATTATATACAGTAGAACACTGCACCATACCTGTTACATCCAGTGACGTCTCCTGTGATGTAGACTTTCCTCAACGTCTTCATTCAGAGATAAGACCGCCATGATACCTTCTTTCAGCCGCTTCTCGTCTCTGCAGAGTTTCACATAAAAAAATTTGGTTCCTCACTTTACTATCATCCTCTCCTTCCTGGTGTCTCAGCACTGTCATCCTGCTGCCCCCCAATACTGTTCTAGAGCCAGACAGATAGTCCCCCATTCCCCATAATATTATCCCCCCTGTATATTATAATGACCCCTCTGTATTATTATTAATATGATGGCCCCCTCTTTTTTATTAATATAATGTATTGGCCCCTCTTTATTATTAATAAAAATTGCTCTCTGAGATTCTCAGTGAGGCCTGGCTGGGGCATGGGGCCTAATGAGGACTAACCATGGATTAATACAAAGGATTATTACTGTGGGGGCCCAAGTGGAATTTGCTGCATATTTCACTAGGCCCCCACAATAATAATCCTCCATTATTAATACCGGTCCAGTATAACTCCCCCTAAAGCTGGGCTGAGACACATTTTCCCCAGAAAGCAATCGTTAAACTGAAGAAATACAACTACTGCTGCCCTCACTGCCTCACTGGTCTGAGTAGTGCAGCAGGCCAGGCACTGTTTAGTTTATTAAAATTGGGCCTCAGCTCAGTCGCTCAGGCTGAGCCTCAGAGGGACTTAAAACTTGGTCAGTGACTGTCTGCAGAGATACCTGTCTAGACCTGAGACGGAGAGGGCAGACCTGGCTGGCTGCAGCCCTGAAGCTCACAGAGACCCAGATCAAAACCTCGTTCCAGAGCAGGAAATAAAAGACGAAGAGGAAGCTGATAACCAAGCAACAGGCAGTGAAATGCCATGAGAGCCAGGCCAAGTCCGCCAAGCAGGTGGCAGTCAGGGTTCTGGTGAAGGATAACCAGGGATACTGAGATAGTACTGCCTCTGGGATGCCATCTGCCCATCTCTGCTGTCCATATACCAGGGTAGGCCTAGTATATATATTGACAGCAGAGATGGGCAAATGGCATCCCAGAGGCAGTACTGTCTCAGTATCCCTGGTTATCCTTCACTAGCACCCAGGGCCGGTGCAAGGATTTTTGCCACCCTAGGCAAAGATCCATTTTGCCACCCCCTCATGTCACTCACTCACTGACAGACACACACACACACACACTGACAGACAGACACGCACTCAGACACTCACTGAATGACGTACACAGAAACTCACTGACAGACATACTCTCTGACAGACACACATACACTCACTGACAGACACACACTCACTCACTGACAGACACACACTCACTCACTGACAGACACTCACTGACAGACATACACCTACCACACACACACACGTAAACTTACTAGCAGACACTCACTCACTGTCAGACAAACACACACATATAAACTCACACAGACACTCACTGACAAACATACAGACACTTACTGACCGACAGACATCCGCACTCACTGACATACACTCACTCACTGACATACACACACAGACACTCAATGACAGACACACATACATTTACTGACAGAAAGACAGACATACAGTCGTGGCCAAAAGTTTTGAGAATTAAATAAATATTGGAAATTGGAAAAGTTGCTGCTTAAGTTTTTATAATAGCAATTTGCATATACTCCAGAATGTTATGAAGAGTGATCAGATGAATTGCATAGTCCTTCTTTGCCATGAAAATTAACTTAATCCCAAAAAAACTTTCCACTGCATTTCATTGCTGTCATTAAAGGACCTGCTGAGATCATTTAAGTAATCGTCTTGTTAACTCAGGTGAGAATGTTGACGAGCACAAGGCTGGAGATCATTATGTCAGGCTGATTGGGTTAAAATGGCAGACTTTACATGTTAAAAGGAGGGTGATGCTTGAAATCATTGTTCTTCCATTGTTAACCATGGTGACCTGCAAAGAAATGCGTGCAGCCATCATTGTGTTGCATAAAAATGGCTTCACAGGCAAGGATATTGTGGCTACTAAGATTGCACCTCAATCAACGATTTATAGGATCATCAAGAACTTCAAGGAAAGAGGTTCAATTCTTGTTAAGAAGGCTTCAGGGCGTCCAAGAAAGTCCAGCAAGCACCAGGATCGTCTCCTAAAGAGGATTCAGCTGCCGGATCGGAGTGCTACCAGTGCAGAGCTTGCTCAGGAATGGCAGCAGGCAGGTGTGAGCGCATCTGCACGCACAGTGAGGCCAAGACTTTTGGAAGATGGCCTGGTGTCAAGAAGGGCAGCAAAGAAGCCACTTCTCTCCAAAAAAAACATCAGGGACAGATTGATCTTCTGCAGAAAGTATGGTGAATGGACTGCTGAGGACTGGGGCAAAGTCATATTCTCCGATGAAGCCTCTTTCCGATTGTTTGGGGCATCTGGAAAAAGGCTTGTCCGGAGAAGAAAAGGTGAGCGCTACCATCAGTCCTGTGTCATGCCAACAGTAAAGCATCCTGAGACCATTCATGTGTGGGGTTGCTTCTCATCCAAGGGAGTGGGCTCACTCACAATTTTGCCCAAAAACACAGCCATGAATAAAGAATGCTACCAAAACACCCTCCAACAGCAACTTCTTCCAACAATCCAACAACAGTTTGGTGAAGAACAATGCATTTTCCAGCACGATGGAGCACCGTGCCATAAGGCAAAAGTGATAACTAAGTGGCTCGGGGACCAAAACGTTGACATTTTGGATCCATGGCCTGGAAACTCCCCAGATCTTAATCCCATTGAGAACTTGTGGTCAATCCACTAATTCTGAAAAACTCCAAGAAGTGATTATGAAAGAATGGGTTGCTATCAGTCAGGAATTGGCCCAGAAGTTGATTGAGAACATGCTCAGTCGAATTGTAGAGGTCCTGAAAAAGAAGGGCCAACAATGCAAATACTGACTCTTTGCATAAATGTCGTGTAATTGTCTATAAAAGCCTTTGAAACGTATGAAGTGCGTGTAATTATATTTCACTACATCACAGAAACAACTGAAACAAAGATCTAAAAGCAGTTTAGCAGCAAACTTTGTGAAAACTAATATTTGTGTCATTCTCAAAACTTTTGGCCACGACTGTACATACACTCATTCACTGACATAAATACACAGGCAGATACTCACTCAGTCAAACACTTAAACACTCACCTCCCTGGGGTCCAGTGTGGTGCAGCTCCTCAGTCCTCCAGCTCGCCGTTTAGTATTCCGGGGCCAGAATGACGTCATATTCCGGCATCACAGAGGGCGCACGAGGGAGGAGTGGGGAGCTGCTAGAACAGCCTCCCTTGCCGCCCGCCTCCTCTCCTCCGGTAATTTACTGGCAGAGCAGGCACCTGCCATCAGTGTAAGCAGATGCCTGCTCTGCCATATTTAAGAAGGACCTCCACCTCCTGGCCCCCCTGTAACGGCGCTGGGTGTGGCTCAAGAGCCGCTCGCCCTGTCGCCCAGGGCTGCAGCCCCAGTCAGGGGGAGCCCACCAGGGTGCCCCCAGCAGGCTGATGCCCTAGGCGAATACCTAGTTCGCCTATATTGTTGCGCCGGTCCTGCCAGCACCCTGACTGCCACCTGCTTGGCGGACTTGGCCTGGCTCTCATGGCACTTCACTGTATTACCCCTTCATTATTAATATTCTGCCTGCCCACCCCATACCTAACACTCAGAGAGGGAGTGACACTGACTGAGTGTGTCACTCACTGTCAGTGTTGCTTTCAGGCTGCCTGTGGTGTCTGAATCTGAACCAGTCCTGAAGCGGCAGTGTGGCCGGCAGCCATCTTCTTCTTCTTCTTGCTCCGGCTCCTCACTGTCAGTGAAGTGCGGCGCTGCGCAGTGTGGCAGAGGGAAAATGGAAAAACACAGTGATTAAAGTTTTTTTGCGCCAGCGGCCAGCGCCCCCTGCAGTCTGGTGTCCGAGGCAAGGTCGAGTACCGAGATTGAGTATAGTAACAGAACTGTGGAAAGCTGTTTTATACCACATCGGGACAATCCCATTCCATATGCCCTACTGGGGTTGGGCACTGAGCAGTCTCAGGCTATCCACTGACAGGAGCAGATTGGCCATAGACCTTACAGGGAAATTTCCTGGTGGGCCGATGCCCAGGGGGGCGGCCAGTGCAAGTTTTTGGGGATGTATTTTGTGCTGCTAGAAGTGTCTTGTGATGGACTGGTATTTGGCTCTATTGGGGTGGTATAATGTGCCACAATATGGTATTACTGGACCTACCTTCCATCAATTTGGACCCAACTACAAAACAAGGCCACTTTTAGTATTTTTTCCAGGGCCACTTTAAGTTCCCAGTCTGACCCTGACCACTGACAAGTTGATTCAGGATAACAGACTGAACTGGATAGACAAATGTCTTTTTTCAGCCTTATAGACTATGCTACTATGTTACTATTCTACATACCTTAATAGAGCATATAGACATCATAGGGGAGGGTCCTCTTCTTGGAACAACCCCATATTAGCAATGGATGAGAGACCCTACAAACTGACTGCTAGATTTTTAGTGCTGGTTCATGAATTCTTATCATCGGTGGAACAGTGGAGTCCATACTCATACCCACTGCAAGTGATGCCAACCTGCTATACTGGTTGAACTTAAAGTTGTGAGTTTAACTCAGGGAAAGCCCACCTGTGGCCCTCCAGCTGTTGCAAAACTACAACTCCCAGCATGCACAGACAGCCTACAGCTATCAGGGCATGTTGGGAATTATAGTTTTGCAACAGCTGGAGGGCCACAGGTTGGGCATCCCTGGTCTAACTCAATGTCAGCCTGTAGCAGTAAGTGGAATTTGTGGGAGGGGAGGTTTGGTCCCAGGCCAGCTTTCCCCAGGGGTCCCATAGCATTAGTTTGGCCTGCTTGTATCATCACTTACCAAAGAGTGACAGACCAGACTCATTACAAGACTGTCCATATTCCCTATTAAGGTCACGCTTGTATTACATCTCCAATTAATTACTCTTGTGCCGGTTTTAATATTTTCGTCCTTATACCCGAAAGACTCGAAGGCAAAAAAAAAAAATCTTAATCTGGCATTGCAGAAGCTGAACATTGCAGCTCTGTGGTGGCATCATTAATCTCTGCCTCTCGCCCAACTGGTGAGTCTTGTAAAGAAGATAATACAGCAGTGAAATCAGTGACCCAATGCCAATTGGTCTTGAAAGGTCCACCAACCAAAATAGACTTTTGCTGATCAAACACTTGTTAGGAATGGCAACAAAGGAGACTATTGGCTGATCCTGTGAGTGTCTTCACAGAGGGCTCTGTGCAGGCCCGAGTGATGGATGACCATTCTTCCTTTGAGGGGGATGTTACAAGACCTGGTATGGGGCCTTTTCTCATCTTAAATTTGTACTCAATAAATCACAGGTAGATGAGGAGACAGCAGAGGTTTCATTACACCTACACCCTGCAGTATCAATCATGGCACAACAAGAGGCTCATACAGCTCATTTTCACTTGTGTACTGCAGCCATTTCCGTCTGCTGGAGAGATCTGCAGTTTGGGCAGAAGTAGACAAAGAAATGTAACCCTTTTACTGCCAATGTACCCACAGCTCCATACAAAGTTGTGGCTACTTAGATAGTCTCTCACCCCTGCAAAATGCATCTAGGACCTCTTACCCCTGTGAAATGCATCTAGGACCTCTTACCCTTGCAAAAAGCATCAAGCAACTTTTACCCCTACGAAATGTTTCTAGCACGTCTTACTCCTGCAAAATGCATCAAGCACCTCTTACCTCGACGAAATGCTTCTAGCACCTCTTACCCTTGCAAAAAGCATCACGCACCTCTTACCCCTACGAAATGCGTCAAGCACATCTTACGTCTACGAAATGCATCAAGCACCTCTTACCCCTACGAAATGCGTCAAGCACATCTTACGTCTACGAAATGCATCAATCACCTCTTACCCCTGCGAAATGCATCAAGCACCTCTTACCCCTACAAAAGGCATCAAGCACCTCTTACCCCTACGAAAGGCATCAAGCACCTCTTACCCCTGCGAAATGCTTCAAGCACCTCTTACCCTTGCAAAAAGCATCAATCAACTTTTACCCCTACAAAATGTTTCTAGCACCTCTTACCCCTGCAAAATGAATCAAGCACCTCTTACCCCTACGAAATGCTTCTAGCACCTCTTACCCTTGCAAAATGCATCAAACACCTCTTATCCCTGTGAAATGCATCAAGGACCTCGTACCCCAGCAAAATGCATCAAGCACCTCTTACCTCTACGAAATGCGCCAAGCACATCTTACCCTTGCAAAATGCATCAAGCACCTCTTACACCTACGAAAGGCATCAAGCATCTCTTACACCTGCAAAAAGCAACAAGCACCTCTTACCTCTACGAAATGCATCAAGCACTTCTCACCCCTTCAAAATGCATAAAGCACCTCTCACCCCTTCAAAATGCATCCAGCACCTCTTACCCCTTAAAATGCATCAAACACCTCTTACCCCTGCGAAATGCATCAATCACCTCTTACCCCTACAAAATGAATCAATCATCTCTTACCCCTGCAGTATGCATCAAGCACCTCTTACCCCTGCAATATGTATCAATCACCTCTTACCCCTTAAAAATGCATCAAGCACCTCTTACCCCTGCGAAATGCATCAATCACCTCTTAACGCTCAAAATGCATCAAGTATCTCTTACCCCTACAAAATGCATCAAGCACCTCTTACCCCTGCGAAAATCATCAAGCATCTCTTACCCCTGCGAAATGCATCAATCACCTCTTACCCCTGTGAAATGCATCAAGCACCTCATACCCCTGCAATATGCATCAAGCACCTCTTACCCCTGAGAAATGCATCAATCACCTCTTACCCCTGCGAAATGCATCAATCACCTCTTACCCCTGCGAAATGCATTGAGCACCTCTTACCCCTGCGAAATGCATCAAGCACCTCTTACCCCTGCGAAATGCATTGAGCACCTCTTACCCCTGCGAAATGCATCAATCACCTCTTACCCCTTTAGTATGCATCAAGCACCTCTTACCCCTGCGAAAATCCTCAAGCACCTCTTACCCCTGCAAAATGCATCAATCACCTCTTACCCCTGCAAAATGCATCAATCACCTCTTACCCTTGTGAAATGCATCAAGCACCTCTTACACCTGCGAAATACATCAAGCACCTCTTACCCCAGCGAAAATAATCAAGCACCTCTTACCCCTGCGAAATGCATAAATCACCTCTTACCCCTGAGAAATGCATCAATCACCTCTTACCCCTGAAAATGCATCAAGCACCTCTTACCCCTGCGAAATGCATAAATCACCTCTTACCCCTGCAATATGCATCAATCACCTCTTACCCCCTCAAAATGCATCAAGCACCTTTTACTCCTGTGAAATGCATCAATCACCTCTTAACCCTGCGAAATGCATCAATCACCTCTTAACCCTGCGAAATGCATCAAACACCTCTTACCCCTGTAATATGCATCAAGCACCTCTTACCCCTATGAAATTCATCAAGCACCTCTTACCCCTGCAATATGCATCAATCACCTCTTACCCCTGCAAAATGCATCAATCACCTCTTAACCCTCAAAATGCATTAAGCACCTCTTACCCCTGAGAAATGCATTGAGCACCTCTTACCCCTGAGAAATGCATTAAGCACCTCTTACCCCTGCGAAATACATCAAGCACCTCTTACCCCTGCGAAAATCATCAAGCACCTCTTACCCCTGCGAAATGCATCAATCACCTCTTAACCCTCAAAATGCATTAAGCACCTCTTACCCCTGAGAAATGCATTGAGCACCTCTTACCCCTGAGAAATGCATTAAGCACCTCTTACACCTGCGAAATACATCAAGCACCTCATACCCCTGCGAAAATAATCAAGCACCTCTTACCCCTATGAAATGCATCATGCACCTCATACCCCTGCAATATGCATCAATCACCTCTTACCCCTGCAATATGCATTAAGCACCTCTTACCCCTGTGAAATACATCATTCACCTCTTACCCCTGCAAAATGCATCAAATGCCTCTTACCCCTCAAAATGCACCTTTTACTCCTGCAAAATGCATCACGCACCTCTAACCCCTGCAATATGCATCAAGCACCTCTTACCCCTGGAAAATGAATAAAACACCTCTAACCCCTGCAATAGGCATCAATCACCTCTTACCCCTAAGAAATGCATCAATCACCTCTTACCCCTGCAATATGCATCAAGCACCTCTTAACCCTCAAAATGCATCTAGTATCTCTTACCCCTGAGAAATGCATCAATCACCTCTTACTCCTGCGAAATGTATAAATCACTTCTTACTCCTGCGAAATGCATTAAGCACCTCTTACCCCTCAAAATGCATCAAGCACCTCTTACCCCTGTGAAATGCATCAATCACCTTTTACCCCTTCAATATGTATCAATCACCTTTTACACCTGCAAAATGCATCAATCACCTCTTACCCCTGAGAAATGCATTAAGCACCTCTTACCCCTGAGAAATGCATTAAGCACCTCTTACCCCTGTGAAATGCATCACGCACCTCTTACCCCTCAAAATGCATCAATCACCTCTTACCCCTGCAAAATGCATCACGCACCTCTTACCCCTGCGAAAGGCATCAATCACCTCTTACCCCTGCGAAAGGCATCAATCACCTCTTACCCCTGCGAAATGCATCACGTACCTCTTACCCCTCAAAATGCATCAATCACCTCTTACCCCTGCAATATGCATCAAGCACCTCTTACCCCTCAAAATGCATCAATCACCTCTTACCCCTGCAAAATGCATCAAGCACCTCTTACCCCTGCAAGCAGAGGTGTACAGTTCCAGATTTGGTGTAAAGGGGTTGTCCGACTTCCTAAGCATAGGTCATCAATATCTCACTAGTGGGGGCCCAACTTCTGGGACCCCCCGTGATCAGCTGTTCAAAGAGGCCATGGTGCTCCAGTGAGCTCTGCGCCCTCCTCGCAGCTTACCAAGCACATCACCATACATTGTATGTGCTTTGTATTTCAGCTCAGGGCCATTCACAGGGCCTAGGACACATGACCGATGAACGTGACCGTGACATCAACAGCCTAGGAAGCGGCTACAGCTCTCACAGGAGCACTGCGGCCTCTTCAAATAGCTGAGTGGCGAGAGTTCCAGGACTCAGATCCCCAACGATCAGATATTGATGGCTTATCCTGAGGATAGGCCATCAAGATCATCAAGATCTCAGACAATCCCTTTAAATAGAGTTATTGCATTGCTTTGCAAGACATGGATCCTCCTGGCGCTGGATTAATGGATTTTCCAGTTTATCAAACTGGCAATAAATTAGTTCTTCAATCATATTTTAGTTTAGGGTTACTTGATGACAGGCACCGGTCAGGTTGTTCTACTGATACATGATACCACACTATTAGTGTTGATCGAGCATGCTTGGCTGAACACCAGTTCTGCTCAAGCATTTCGATGCTCAGCACATGGCGGTATTCGGCCAAATACTGCATGTGCTTGAGCGCAATGCTCAATTCTCCTCCCTGCACGTTTGTTGGCTGCTATTCACTGAGTACTGCCCTTCACTGTAATGCGTTAGTCATGCAATAGTTAGGCCGCTGCAGACAGCGACATTATCTGTGCTACATCTCCTGTGTAACGTGTGCGCATCCCAAAACAATCTGTGACATCTAGTGTACTTTTTCCATAGATGGTGTCCGCTGCGGACAGTGACATTACCTGGAGTACATCTCCTGTGTAACGTTTCCACATCCAAAATACCTGTGACATTCCCTGTAATTTTATATTAGCCACTGCTGACATCAGCAATAGTTAGGCCGCTGCAGACAGCGACATTATTTGCGCTACATCTCCTGTGTAACGTGTACGCATCCCAAAATTATCTGTGACATCCAGTGTACTTTTTCCGTAGACGGTGTCCGTGCGGACAGTGACATTAGCTGCGCTACATCTCCTGTGTATCGTGTGCACATCTAAAAAATATCAGTGACATCCAGTGTACTTTTTCCGTAGACAGTATCTGCTGCGGACAGTGACATTACCTGGGGTACATCTCCTGTGTAATGTTTCCACATCACAAATACCTGTGACATTCCCTGTAATTTTATATTAGCTGACATCAGCGACATTATCTGCGGTATATCTCCTGTGTGACGTTTCCACATCCCAAATACCTGTGACCCCAGCCAAGTGTTGAAGTGGTGTCCCCAAGGGCCAAGCCAAGTAATTGTAAGTTTTCATGTGAAATATGTTTATGTTATACACATATAGCCTACACTGTGCCACACAATATACAGTATACCTCTACACTGTGCCCCACAATGTACAGTATACCGCTATACTGTGCCACACAATGTACAGTATACCTCTACACTGTGCCACAGAATGTACAATATACCTCTACACTGTGCCACACAATGTACAGTATACCTCTACACTGTGCCATACAATGTACAGTATACCTCTACACTGTGCCACACAATGTACAGTATAACTCTACACTGTGTAGTCTGTTCTATAAGCACCCTTGTTCTGTGGTGGTGGACAGAAAAGAATCTGGAAGTGCCCCTCTCGAGACCAGGCTCTGGATCCGCCACAGTTTAGAAATGTCAAATGTACACTCCTGTGAGAGGCGGGGAGGGAGATCTGTGGATGACACTGTTATGGAGGGGGAAATGGGGATGACATTGTCATGGGGTGGATCTGTGGATGACACATATAGCATAAGATGCTATATAGGGGAATGTGGCATCCACAGATCCCCCCATAGCAGTGTCATCCACAGATCCCCCCCATAGCAGTGTCATCCACAGATCCCCCTCCCTATAAAAGTGTCATCCACAGGCAGCTAGGACATGTTGACATCTGAGTGATTATTTTTATTTATTTTTTAAACCACAGACAGCAGGACTTTTCTTCCCTGTTGCGGTTTTAAGTATTGGGTAAAGTATCGCAGGATTTCTAAGCGTACTTGTGTAAATGTATCGTTGTTATAGCTGCCCCCCCTACTTTTGTCCTGGCCCCCAGTGTGCCCCCCCCCCCCCCCCCCAAAATTTGAAAGCTAGAGAAGCCACTGCCAGCAGGCCCTGAACCATAATGTTTTACAGGGTCAGCTCACCAGCAGGCCCTCACATACAATCTTTTAGAGGGTCAGCTTACCAGCAGGCCCTCGCCAACAATCTTTTAGAGGGTCAGCTCACCTGCAGGCCCTCACATGTAATGTTTTAGAGGGTCAGCTCACTAGCAGGCCCTCACCTACAATCTTTTAGAGGGTCAGCTCACCTGCAGGCCCTCAACCATAATGTTTTACAGGGTCAGATCACCAACAGGCCCTCACCTACAATCTTTTAGAGGGTCAGCTCACCTGCAGGACCTTGCATATAATGTTTTAGAAGGTCAGCTCACCAGCAGGCTCTCAACCATAATGTTTTACAGGGTCAGCTCACCTGCAGGCCCTCACCTACAATCTTTTAGAGGGTCAGTTCACCAGCAGGCCCTCGCATATAATGTTTTGGAGGGTCAGCTCACCAGCAGGCCCTCAACCATAATGTTTTACAGGGTCAGCTCACCAGCAGTCCCTCACCTACAATCTTTTAGAGGGTCAGCTCACCAGCATACCCTCACATGTAATGTTTTAGAGGGTCAGCTCACCAGCAGGCCCTCACCTACAATCTTTTAGATGGTCAGCTCACCTGCAGGCCTCCGCATATAATGTTTTTGAGGGTCAGCTCACCAGCAGGCCCTCAACCATAATGTTTTACAGGGTCAGCTCACCAGCAGGCCCTCACCTACAATCTTTTAGAGGGTCAGCTCACCTGCAGGCCCTCGCATATAATGTTTTGGGGGGTCAGCTCACCAGCAGGCTCTCAACCATAATGTTTTACAGGGTCAGCTCACCAGCAGTCCCTTACCTCCAATCTTTTAGAGGGTCAGCTCACCAGCATACCCTCACATGTAATGTTTGAGAGGGTCAGCTCACTAGCAGGCCCTCACCTACAATCTTTTAGAGGGTCAGCTCACCTGCAGGCCTTCGCATATAATGTTTTTGAGGTTCAGCTCACCAGCTGGCCCTCAACCATAATGTTTTACAGGGTCAGCTCACCAGCAGGCCCTCACCTGCAATCTTTTAGAGGGTCAGCTCACCTGCAGGCCCTCGCATATAATGTTTTGGAGGGTCAGCTCACCAGCAGGCCCTCAACCATAATGTTTTACAGAGTCAGCTCACCAACAGGCCCTCACCTACAATCTTTTAGAGTGTCAGCTTACCTGCAGGCCCTCGCATATAATGTTTTAGAGGGTCAGCTCACCAGCAGGCTCTCAACCATAATGTTTTTCAGGGTGATCTCACCAGCAGGCCCTCACCTACAATCTTTTAGAGGGTCAGCTAAACCAGCAGGCCCTCGCATATAATGTTTTTGCGGGTCAGCTCACCAGCAGGCCCTCAACCATAATGTTTTACAGGGTCAGCTCACCAGCAGGCCCTCACCTACAACTTTTTAGAGGGTCAGCTCACCAGCAGGCCCTTACCTACAATCTTTTAGAAAGTCAGCTCACCTGCAGGCACTCGCATGTAATGTTTTAGAGGGTCAGCTCACTAGCAGGCCCTCACCTACCATCTTTTAGAGGGTCAGCTCACCTGCAGGCCCTCGCATATAATGTTTTTGAGGGTAAGCTCACCAGTAGGCCCTCAACTATAATTTTTTACAGGGTCAGCTCTCAAGCAGGCCATTACATATAATGTTTTAGATGGTCAGATCAGCAGCAGGCACTCGCCCCTTATGTTTTAGAGGGCCAGCTCCGCAGCAGACCCTCATCCCTAATGTTTTAGATGGTCAGATCAGCAGCAGGCCCTCCCTCCTAATGTTTTAGAGGGTCAGCTCAGCAGCAGATCCTCACCCCTAATGTTTTAGATGGTCAGATCAGCAGCAGGCCCTCGCCCCTAATGTTTTAGAGGGTCACCAGCAGGCCCTTGCTCCTAATGTTTTTGAGGGTCACCAGCAGGCCATCAATCAAAATTTTTCAAGGGTGTAGTATGATGCCCTCATAAAAATATAAAGGGTGTATTGGAGTGTCGGTTTCTTGTAATTTTTGGAAGCCCTTTCACTTAGTGCATAGGCTTTATGAGTGTAGGAGTCCCACTACCTGAACAATTGTACCACAATGTGAATGAGGCCCTCCATTATGTGATATATAGGTTGTATCGGAGTGCCTCTTGATTGTAATTTTTGGCAGCACTTGCATACAAGTAAATATACAGGAAAGAATGTTTCCTAACAATTTTTTCTCTAAAATTGATTTTATCTTCGGTTTTGTGTGTATGATTGTCAGTCTGTAAAAGTGGTGTACTACTCGGACAACATCATTCCCAGCAGTGACCTGGGAGTCCAAGATGCATCCAGACATCCTCCCCATGCTGTTCCCGAACAATTTCAGTGGTGTTTCCATCAATTTCTGACTTTTTCCTATTAAACAGACACCCTCCCCTCTTCAGAGTAGGAAGTGCTTGGTTTAATGCTCGGGTTCTCCCATTGACTTCCATTGTGCTCGGGTGCTAGGTAGAGCACCCGAGCATCTCGAGGTGTTTGACCCAAGCACCCGAACACCCGAGCACTTTGGTGCTCGATCAACACTACACACTATGTCCCTATACAATGCAATTTTATTTTTAATATTTTTTTATGTAGCAGTAGCTTTTAGTGTATATGACATTGCAGTAAAATGTACCTATATTATGCCGCACATATTAATCCAACATTCCTTCAGCCGTAACTTCAGCCAAAAGATTTTATAACTTTCTTCTATACATCAAAAAAATTAGAAAAAAACCACAGCATCCATCATGAAACATATGCTATTTATCTCCCCACAATATAATCTTTCTTGAGGCCTTTCCAAATGTTTGGCCAAAACACTGCTTTATCCTGCATTTGAGAAAATATAATAATACGTTTTCCATGATGGATGCTGCAGATTTCTCCTGATTTCTCAACATCTGATTGATGGGACTGTGGCCCCGGATCAAAGGCTTTGCTTATCATCTACATAGAGTTCTTCTTTTATTTCTGGATTCCTGTATTATACATGTTTTATTGCATTACGTTATATATAATTTGTTTTTTTGTTTTTTTTGTTATTTGGCTACATTGTGATATATTGTTATTTTGTTATAGAATATTAAGTATTGGAAGTTCTGACCTTGTCGAACTTTTGGATAACATTCTTGATATTCCTGATTCTGATTCCTTGTCTGCCCTGTTCCTGATTATTGTAGGATCTTGGTGTATACTGGCTTGTTACTGTATACCTAATCTCTGTGTTCTGACCTCTTTACTATGTCCATGTGGCCTTATAGGAGCTCTGGGTGAGGACTGCCTACTTCACATAGTAAGGATGGTTTATTGCCAGATTTGCACCAGTTTCTAGAGAAACACTATGCCTATGTAGTGTAGCATAACAATAATAATAATAATAATAATAATAATAATAATAAAAATGTATTCGTTGATGTGCCTTTATGGGTTTATGATGCTATGTAACCCTTAGAGGTCTAGAATGTATTGGATAACACTAACATAATGCTGTCAGTGTTATACAATACATTCCAGAACTGTAGGGGTTACATAGCATCATAAATCAATATAATGCTATGCGACCCAGTCAATGCTGGGCGGTCAGTACTGGAGCTGCCGCATACTCAAGCTGCGAGTCCGATGCGTGGAACTGGCTCGTCTGAAAAGGGCCTAAGACTGTTTTACCACTAGAGCATTTTTCCCAACATTTTTCCCAACATTTTTCCCATAGGCTTGAAAAATGCCATAAAAAGCATACATAAAATGATGCAAAACTGCAAAGTAAAAAAACAGCACTAAAATGCAACTTTAAAATCTGTAAAAAAAAAAAAAAAAAGTCAAGCTACAGTTGAAAATATGCTTGCTTTTACAAAAAATACTTTTTTTAACACACTTTATCAAAATGCAGTATGCTCTGGCCAGGGTATATTTTTCTGGAATTTTTCCCACAGGCTTTTTGATAGGACTTTAAAAAATGCAATTATAATTACAAGCACAAATACGACGCAGTTACAAAATAAAATTTCACCAAAAATCTCTGTGTTTAAGAACTTAAGTATATGGAGCAGGGGTGTTGCTAGAGTCTCAAAAGATCTGCGGCCCAAGCCCCAATGCATATGGCCCAATTCTCTAAGTCGACCAAAAATGCCCCCACATTGACCCCAGTATTTATAATGCCCCCTACTGTTATAATGCTCGCCCTGAAGCGCCCCCGGTATTGCCCCTTGTAGTTATATTCCTCCGTTTACTGTCCTCAGAAATTATAATTCCTCAGCCCCTCCAAAATACAGTCCAATGTAAATAACATCACAGCATCTCTCCTGCCCCCTTCAATATACAGTCCCATGTAAATAATATCACCCCCTTCCCAGCCACCTTCAACATACCGTCCCATGTAAAGAACATCACCGCCTCAATATTCAGTATCATGTAAATAACATCACTCCCTTCCCCAGACACCTTCAACATGCAGTCCCATGTAAATAACATTAAATCTCAACATTCAGTCCCAAGTAAATAATATCACTTCCTCCCACAGCCGCCTTCAACATATAGTCCCATGTAATTAACATCACCCTGCCCCAGCCACCTCCAAGATGTATTCCCATGTAAATAACATCACCCCCTCAACTTTCAGTCCCATGTAAATAACATCACTCCACCCCACTGTCCCATGTAAACAACGTACCTCCCTTCAGCCCTAACATAAAGTCCCAGTTAAATAACTACAACTCCCAACATTGCTCTGCCTCTCACTCTGAGTAATCTACCCCTTCACTTACCTCTCCTCATGTAGCAGACCTCACAGCTTCTTCTCAGGACTTTTCTTCACTGCTGAGTACTTCTGGTTCGTACCAAACTTTGCGAGTTCAGGCACCCGGACCCGAACCCGGACTTTTTCACTGAAGTTCGGGTTCGGTGTTCGGGTGATTTTATTATTTTCTATTATAACATGGTTATAACGAAAAATAAAATCATTCTTAAAACAGAATGTTAAATAAAATGGCCATTGACGGGTTAAAAATAATTTAAAAAAAAACTCACCTCATCCACTTGATCGCGCAGCCAGTATCGTCTTCTTTCTTCGTTCTGCATGACCTGCAAAAGAACCTGCGATGATGTCACCGCGCTCACCTCGTTGTGAGCGCGGTGACATCATCGCAGGTCCTTTTGCAAGTCCTGCAGAAAGAAGAAAGAAGAGGGTATCGGCTGTGCGATCAAGAGGATGAGGGGAGTTTTTTTAATTATTTTTAACCCCTCAATGGCAATTTTATTTTGCATTCTGTCTTAAGAATGCTATTAATTTCCGTTATCACCATATTATAACGGAAAATAAAGTGAAGTTCAGGTTCCCATTGACTTTAATGGGGTCCGGGTTTGGGGTCAAGTTCGGGTCCCGAACCCGGCGAACCCAAACTTCCACGGGTTTGCTCATCCCTACTGCTGAGCCCTCCTCTCCTGCCCTAGTCACATGATGGTGACATCATCGCAGGTCCTTTTCAGCTACTGCATTTAGAACTGATCACATGGACTGTGATGTCATCACAGGTCCTTCAGCTCTTGCAGGGAATTAGATTTAATTGTATTGCCGTCCTGAGGATAGCAATACAGTTGGATCTATCTGGCAGGCAGGACATTCGGGGCCTGGGACAAAACATCAGGGGCCCAGGCCCGGAATGTTTTAACCTAGCAACACCCCTGGTATGGAGTGCTCCAAGTCTCCTGCACATAAATTGTGAGAAAGAAGGACGGGGCATGTTGAATTTCAAGGGGAATCTCAAGGGAGATTTTGTCTACCTATTGAGAACACATTCATGCTAGGCCGAGCCGGGTAACATAGTAACATAGTTTGTAAGGCTGAAAAAAGACATCTGTCCATCCAGTTCAACCTGTTATCCTGCAAGTTGATCCAGAGGAAGGCAAAAATCCCTGTGAGGTAGAAGCCAATTTTCTTCATTTTAGGGCAAAAAATTCCTTCCTGACTCCAATCAGGCAATCAGAATAACTCCCTGGATCAACAACCCCTCTCTAGTAATTACTGTAACCTGTAATATTATTACACTCCAGAAATACATCCAGGCCCCTCTTGAACTCTTTTAGTGAACTCACGATTAGTGTTGAATGTGAATATTCGTATTACGAATTTTTATCGCGAATATCGGCACTTCGAGCATTCGCAAATATTTAGAATATAGCGCTATATATTCGTAATATCGAATTTTTTTTTTTTTTTCACAGTACACATGATCCCTCCCTGCTTCTAGCTTGTGGGTCAATGAGAAGGCAGCAATATCTCATTCATAGCTTAGCAACTTCCCTAGCAACCAATAGGAAAGTTGCCTACCCCTTACTATATAAGAAAATTTCCAGCAGCCATTTTGTGCTGTTTCATGCAGTTGTGAGGAAGAGAGAAGTGTGACAATTGTGCTGTGCTGAATTGCTGTTTTAATACTTCTGATACCTCATATATAATCCAGATATTTAGTGGTAGATAGTGTAGCTGATAGGTTCCAGAGTAGGGTGTTAGGTACATTAGTTAGTTAGCTCAGTCATATATACAGTCAGGTCCATAAATATTGGGACATCGACACAATTCTAACATTTTTGGCTCTTTACACCACCACAATGGATTTGAAATGAAACGAACAAGATGTGCTTTAACTGCAGACTGTCAGCTTTAATTTTAGGGTATTTACATCCAAATCAGGTGAACGGTGCAGGAATTACAACAGTTTGCATATGTGCCTCCCACTTGCTAAGGGACCAAAAGTAATGGGACAATTGGCTTCTCAGCTGTTCCATGGCCAGGTGTGTGTGTTATTCCCTCATTATCCCAATTACAATGAGCAGATAAAAGATCCAGAGTTTATTTCAAGTGTGCTATTTGCATTTGAAATCTGTTGCTGTCAACTCTCAAGATGAGATCCAAAGAGCTGTCACTATCAGTGAAGCAAGCCATCATTAGGCTGAAAAAAACACAACAAACCCATCAGAGAGATAGCAAAAACATTAAGCGTGGCCAAAACTGTTTGGAACATTCTTAAAAGGAAGAAAAGGGAAGTTTAGCAGCTCTCACCTGCCCCTCATTCAGCTGTGAGCACGGAAGACCCGTGTCAGGTAACGGGCAGCAATGCGAAAAGAGGTTGAAAGAAATCCAGCTCCACTTGGATAAAGGAATGTAGATTTAATCAGCTTGCGATAAAAACTCATCCATGAATTACAAAAATTAGCAGTCTTGTCTACGCGTTTCGGGCTACCAGAGACAATTCCAGCCCTTCCTCATGACACAGAAAGACATTAAAAGTGAGACCTTTTAAAGGGGAGGGTGCACCTGTGTTCACTGATTGTCTTCACAGGCCTATAACCGCCCCCAAGAAAAGGTGCCACACCTTCAGTTAACTCTTCTCATGAAAAATAAATGAAAGAAAAAACAAAAACATGAAAGCATACATAGTAAAAAATAATGACTATGCAGAAAAGTATATGTATAAGAAGGATACGCATAAGGTGTATGCTGGATACATAACAGTTATTTAGCAAAATATGGTGGAATGTAATGGAAGTCAGATCAACAGAAATTTTGCCCCTATAATATTCCCAGGATGAGGGGAAGGGGGGGATTTGTTACATCAAATTATTAGTATATAAATTATTGCTGCAGAATCAGATCTAGACGTACTAATAATTTGGTGTCACCGAAGAATTCTTTCCCTGGTGAAGAAAACACCCTTTACAACAGTTGGCTAGATCAAGAACACTCTCCAGGAGGTAGGTGTATGTGTGTCAAAGTCAACAATCAAGAGAAGACTTCACCAGAGTGAATACAGAGGGTTCACCACAAGATGTAAACCATTGGTGAGCCTCAAAAACAGGAAGGCCAGATTAGAGTTTGCCAAACGACATCTAAAAAACCCTTCACAGTTCTGGAACAACATCCTATGGACAGATGAGACCAAGATCAACTTGTACCAGAGTGATGGAAAGAGAAGAGTATGGAGAAGTAAAGGAACTGCTCATGATCCTAAGCATACCACCTTATCAGTGAAGCATGGTGGTGGTAGTGTCATGGCGTGGGCATGTATGGCTGCCAATGGACCTGGTTCTCTTGTGTTTATTGATGATGTGACTGCTGACAAAAGCAGCAGGATGAATTCTGAAGTGTTTCAGGCAATATTATCCGCTCATATTCAGCCAAATGCTTCAGAACTCATTGGACGGCGCTTCACAGTGCAGATGGACTGTGACCCAAAGCATACTGCAAAAGCAACCAAAGAGTTTTTAAAGGGAAAGAAGTGGAATGTTATGCAATGGCCAAGTCAATCACCTGACCTGAATCCGATTGAGCATGCATTTCTCTTGCTGAAGACAAAACTGAAGGGAAAATGCCCCAAGAACAAGAAGGAACTGAAGACAGTGGCAGTAGAGGCCTGGCAGAGCATCACCAGGGATAAAACCCAGCGTCTGGTGATGTCTATGCGTTCCAGACTTCAGGCTGTAATTGACTGCAAAGGATTTGCAACCAAGTATTAAAAAGTGAAAGTTTGATTTATAATTATTATTCTGTCCCATTACTTTTGGTCCCTTAACAAGTGGGAGGCACATATGCAAACTGTTGTAATTCCTACACCGTTCGCCTGATTTGGATGTAAATACCCTCAAATTAAAGCTGACAGTCTGCAGTTAAAGCACATCTTGTTCGTTTAATTTCAAATCCATTGTGGTGGTGTATAGAGCCAAAAATGTTAGAATTGTGTCAATGTCCCAATATTTATGGACCTGACTGTATAATCCAGATAGTTAATGTGAGATAGTGTAGGTTAGTTAGTTAATAGTGTAGCTGATAGGGTCCAGTGCAGGTTAGATAGAGATATAGTATAGTCTTTTGCTGTCTGTTTAGTCTGTGAAAAAAAAAAATGCTTTTTTTCTATGCTTTAGGGTGCTAGGATTGTCTGTGTCTTTTGTCTGTGAAAAAAAAAAAAAAGTCTTTGCCTGTGTTTTAGTGTTACAGTTTTAGGGTTTCATTTGTTAGGGAGGGATTATTGTCTGCGTCTTTTGTCAGTAAAAAAAAAAAAAGTTAGGCCTCCTGCACACGACCGTTTTTTTTTTTCGTTTACGGGCCGTTTTTTGCGATCCGTATACGGTCCGTATACGGAACCATTCATTTCAATGGTTCAGCAAAAAAAAACAGAATGTACTCCGTATGCATTCCGTTTCCATATTATTTCAGTTTTTCAGTTCCATTGAAAGATAGAACATGTCCTATTATTGCAAATCACGTTCCGTGGCTTCATTCAACTCAATGGGTCCGCAAAAAAAAACGGAACACATACGGAATGTACTCCGTATATCTTCCATATCCGTTCAGTTTTTGCGGAACCATCTATTGGAAATTTAATGCCCAGTCCAATTTTTTCTATGTAATTACTGTATACTGCATATGCCATACAGAAAAACGGAACGAAAAAACGGAATGGAAACGGAAACAACGGATCCATGAAAAACAGACCGCAAAACACTGAAAAAAGCCATAGGGTCGTGTGCAGGAGGCCTTAGGGAGGGATTATTGTGTGCGTCTTTTGTCTTTGAAAAAAAAAAAAAAAAAAAGAAAGAAAGAAAAAAATATGCCTTTGCCTGTATTACAGTTTTAGGGTTTCATTTGTTAGGGAGGGATTATTGTGTGTGTCTTTAGTGTTTGAAAAAAACAAAAAAAAACTAAAGAAAAAGTCTTTGCCTGTGTTTTACTGTTACAGTTTTAGGGTTTCGTTTGTTACGGAGGGATTATTGTGTGCGTATTTTGTCTTTGAAAAAAAATAAAAGTCTTTGCCAGTGTTTTAGTGTTACAGTTTTAGGGTTTTGTTTGTTAGGGAGGGATTAGTGTGTGCGTCTTTTGTCTTTGAAAAAAACAAAAAAACAAAAAAATGTTGCCTGTGTTTTAGTGTTATTGATTTAGGTTTTCGTGTCTATTTTATTTCAGTTTTGCCCCATTGTCGCCAGCCCAATAAAGTTTGCCCAAACTCCCTCATAATTCTTTTTCTCAATTTTTTTTCTGTGGTCATTTCGGCAGCCGTGGTCGTGGTAGGGGATTTGGTTCCAGTGCTGGAACACTGCCAGCACAGTGCCGCTCCTCTACCCACAGAGGGCGGGCGCAGGTGGCAAGGGCATCCACCTCATCCGTGTTTTCTTCAGGCTTGGCAGCCGCCCCATTTCATCGCAGGACGCCGAGGTAGTGCTGTCATTCGTAACCCAAACCAGTGGCACGGAGTCCTCTGCTCCGGCTCTCAGCAGCAGCAGCTCGCCGCCTCCTGCAGGACCAGCCCCCAAGAATCGATCCTGATGCTGTCTGACAGCTTGGGGGTGGTAATGCAGAAGAGTGAGCTAGAGCTTGGTCCTGATAGTCAGGACCTTTTGGAAGGGATGGAAGAGGAGGAGAAGGAGGGGGTACCGCCCGTCAGTACCCCAGTGACATCCCTTCCAACTGGTGCAGGATGTTTCAGCCACAGAACCCTCGCACCTAGTCAGAACCAGGCGTCAGCGAGGGGACAGCGGAGCCAGGTCAGGGGCTCCACGTCTGCTGTTCCCCTCAGTCAACCACTGGTCGACCTTGGGTCTGACATTACAGGTGATGAAGAGGAGGGTGATTTAGAATGGGTTCTACCTCCCTTGTCAGGTGACAGCAGAACTGATGAGGAAGGTAGGCACCCGAGGCAAACCGTGCGCCAGGTCACCAGGGAGCCCAGTGGCAGGGGCTCCACTGGTAATTGCAGCAGGAGGTGGCAGCAGCAGGTGCCGGCTTCACCTGTGCGCACTGAGCCCGAACCGGCACAAGCCGGCACCACCCCACCTGACAAGAGGTCGGTGCGTAAGTCGCCTGTTTGGGCTTACTTCACCCTGGCAGCAGACAATGTGACAATTGCCATCTGTCAGCTCTGCCATGCCAGGGTGAGGAGAGGGAGGTCTGTTGCTCGACTAGGTACCACTGCCCTTACTCAGCACCTGAGAGTCAACCACTGGCGAGAGTGGGAACAGATGCATGGTGGTCGTAGCAGAGCCAGCAGCAGTGTGCATGGGACAGCAGCTCCTGCCACTGTCCTGAAGCCACCCCACCCTCTTTCAACAATGCATACCCACTCCCCCACTCCCTCTCTTAGAGGTACTGGCACCGGCAGCCAGACCTCTGCCTTCTCTGCACCCTCCTCTATCGTCACCACTGCTGTCCGGCGTCAGCCGTCGGTTGCCAACGCATTTGAACGCACCGCGCCCTATGCCTCCGGGGACCAACGCATGCGTTCACTCAATGGGCTCCTGTAAAGGGCTATCGCCCAACATCTGCTGCCATTCAATATTGTGGACTGCAATCCATTCCGGCAGATGTTGGAGCAGGCCCAAACCAGATGGCGAGTCCCCAGCCGCCATTTCTTTTCCAGGAGCGGCGTCCCTGCCCTACACCAGCACATTGTGCAGAATGTATCCCTGTCACTGGATCATGCTGTCAGCGACAGGGTACATTTGACAATGGATGCATGGACCAGCAGACATGGGCAGGGACGATACATCAGCTTTACTGCCCATTGGGTGTCCCTCCGAGGCGCCGGGGAGGGATCATCAGATGTGTCCGGGGTGTCCAGGGGAGAACTGCTGCTCTCCTTCAAACCACTGTCTCCACCGCTGCTGAGCCCCCCAGCAAGCATCACTGTAGCTCCGCAGGCCGCACTCCAGCTTGTGAGCTTAGGGGAACGGAGACACACTGGATCTGATATTCTGGCCGCCCTCCAGGCTCAGGTCCACAAATGGCTGACACCCCGAAGGCTCCAGGCAGGTATGGTTGTCTGTGACAACAGCAGCAACCTCCTCGCCGCCCTCAATGCTGGAAGTCTCACACACGTGCCCTGCATGGCACATGTCCTCAACCTTGTGGTACAGAAGTTCCTACACACATACCCAAGGTTGAGCGACATCGTGCCAAGGGTACGTAGGATTGCCAGCCACTTCCGACGCTCCCCAACCACCACTGTGTCCCTGTCCAAACTGTAGCAGAGTCTGCCACCTCACGGTGGAGAGGTTGTGGGAGCAGCGACGGGCGGTGAAAGAATAACTGCTGGACCAAGGCACTTCCGGGCCATCACACCCACTCCCCTAAATCACCAATGTGGAGTGGGGGCAGATATACCAGGTCTGCCACGTGATACAGATACACCAGGCCCCAATCGAGCAGGAAACCAAGATGATCAGCGGGGAGCATATTGGCCGCAATGACGTGCTCTCCATAGTGTTCCTGCTGGACAGGACACTAGATCGTCTGCTTAAGGCGGAAGAATTTGTTGAGGAGTTTGCCGACGTCAAGGAGTCTGGACCTGGTCAAGAGGGAGAGCCAGTGTGGGGGGCACCGTTAGTCCGGTGGGGCGGCTCCCACAGGGAGCAGCAGCAGCAGGAGGACCAAGATGTCAAGGTCCCGGGAAGCCAAGAAGAGTCACAATGGTCTGTCCTCTTCCCCATGGCTGCCCACATGCTGTGATGCCTCAGGAGGGACCCCCGGATCAGGAAAATTATGGAGAGGGATGAATTTTGGTTGGCCACCCTTTTAGCAGTTCATCCCAGCCAGCCGGAGGGGGGCCCGTATGCAAAACCAGTGGGCCTGTCTGCTCCCTTGGCTGGAGCAGGCAAACCCTCAGCCTCACTCTCCAGTTCTCCCCCTCCCATCTCATCCAGCAAGTGTCTGGCCCAAGCAGCTCCAGCCGAGCAGGTGATCTTATGGGGGAGATGAGGTTGTTCTACCAGTCTGCGCGATCCAGTAGCAGCAGCAGTCACCAACAGAGGCTGGACCGCATGGTGGCAGACAGTGGGTGCTTCCGACAGCATGAGCACCGACGACCCCATGGAGTACTGGGTTGCCAGGCTGGACACCTGCCATGAGCTCGCTCAGTATGCGCTGGAACTACTGTCTTGCCTCCCCTCCAGCGTACTGTCTGAGTGGACATTCAGCGCTGCAGGTGGGGTGGTCACCGACAAGCGGACCCGTCTGTCCACTGACTCCGTGGACAGACTGACATTTATCAAAATGAACGAATCCTGGATCGGCAGTGACTTCTTGGCCCCCGCCGTCGGTTCTGGGCGCTGAAGGGTCCCTTGTCAATCCCTCTCCTTGGCTCTCCCTCCCAAACTTCGTTGTTTTTTAACTTCTGTATATATTTCTTGATACATTTATTTATTTATTTATGGATGAGATTTTTTATATATTTATTTATTGATAACTTTATATAGTTCTGTATTGATGAATTTATTTATGTATTTATTGATGATTTTATTTATGTAATAATTTATTTATGGATGAATTTTTTAATATATTTATTTATTTATTGATAACTTTATTTATATAATTCTGTACTTATGAATTTATTTATATATTTATTGATGATATAATTTATGTAATTATTTATTTATGGATGAATTTTTTAAATATATTTATTTATTTATTAATAACTTTATTTATATATTTCTGTATTGATGAATTTATTTATGTATTGATTGAGAAATTTATTTATGTATTTATTTATTTATGGATGCATTTTTATTTATTAATTTATTGTTTACTTTATTTATATATTTCTCTACTGTTAAATTTCTTTATGTATTTTTTTGGCAAACAATTTAGATTTTTTTTATTTCCAATCGATGAGTTTACTTATCTTTTTTTTCATTAATTTATTAAACCTTCTATTTATTTATTTATTCATTCATTTAACTAATTGTTAATATATATATATATATATATATATATATATATATATATACACTCACCTAAAGAATTATTAGGAACACCTGTTCTATTTCTCATTAATGCAATTATCTAGTCAACCAATCACATGGCAGTTGCTTCAATGCATTTAGGGGTGTGGTCCTGGTCAAGACAATCTCCTGAACTCCAAACTGAATGTCAGAATGGGAAAGAAAGGTGATTTAAGCAATTTTGAGCGTGGCATGGTTGTTGGTGCCAGACGGGCCGGTCTGAGTATTTCACAATCTGCTCAGTTACTGGGATTTTCAAGCACAACCATTTCTAGGGTTTACAAAGAATGGTGTGAAAAGGGAAAAACATCCAGTATGCGGCAGTCCTGTGGGCAAAAATGCCTTGTGGATGCTAGAGGTCAGAGGAGAATGGGCCGACTGATTCAAGCTGATAGAAGAGCAACGTTGACTGAAATAACCACTCGTTTCAACCGAGGTATGCAGCAAAGCATTTGTGAAGCCACAACACGCACAACCTTGAGGCGGATCGGCAACAACAGCAGAAGACCCCACCGGGTACCACTCATCTCCACTACAAATAGGAAAAAGAGGCTACAATTTGCACGAGCTCACCAAAATTGGACTGTTGAAGACTGGAAAAATGTTGCCTGGTCTGATGAGTCTCGATTTCTGTTGAGACATTCAAATGGTAGAGTCCGAATTTGGCGTAAACAGAATGAGAACATGTATCCATCCTCTGATGGCTACTTCCAGCAGGATAATGCACCATGTCACAAAGCTCGAATCATTTCAAATTGGTTTCTTGAACATGACAATGAGTTCACTGTACTAAAATGGCCCCCATAGTCACCAGATCTCAACCCAATAGAGCATCTTTGGGATGTGGTGTAACGGGAGCTTCGTGCCCTGGATGTGAATCCCTCAAATCTCCATCAACTGCAAGATGCTATCCTATCAATATGGGCCAACATTTCTAAATAATGCTATCAGCACCTTGTTGAATCAATGCCATGTAGAATTAAGGCAGTTCTGAAGGCAAAAGGGGGTCCAACACCGTATTAGTATGGTGTTCCTAATAATTCTTTAGGTGAGTGTATATATATAATTTGCAGAAAAGACCGGCACTCGCTGTAGATAAATACAAGATTTATCTACAGCGAGTGCCGGTCTTTTCTGCAAATTCTACATTGGGACGCCATCCCATAGACTTGTGCACCGCGACTTCAAACAGCAGTGCCTACCTGTGATTATTATACTATATATACAGTTGTATTGAAAATTATTCAACCCCCACTGAAATTGAGTGTTTTGGCCAGTTTGACATTGATTTTGATCATTTCAGTCATCTTGTTTACAATTAAATCAAAGAGGCCCTTGTAAGTCAGACAAATATAACATAACATTTATAATGAAATAACCACAAATGTCTTTTCTGTGCTCACATCATTATCAGTTTTATTCAACCCCCAAGTGACATTCAATCTTAGTACTTAGTACAACATCCTTTTCCAGTTATAACCGCTTTTAAACGTGAAGCATAGCTTGACACAAGTGTCTTGCAGCGATCTACGGGTATCTTCGCCCATTCTCATGGGCAAAAGCCTCCAGTTCAGTCACATTCTTAGGCTTGCGCGCTGCAACTGCTTTCTTTATGTCCACCAGAGGTTCTCAATCGGATTTAAGTCTGGTGACTGCGATGGCCACTTCAAAATGTTCCAGCCTTTAATCTGCAACCATGCTCTAGTGGACTTGGAGGTATGCTTGGGATCATTGTCCTGTTGAAAGGTCCAACGTCTCCCAAGCCTCAGGTTTGTGACAGACTGCATCACATTTTCATCCAATATCTCCTGGTACTGAAGAGAATTCATGGTACCTTGCACACGCTGAAGCTTCCCTGTACCTATAGAAGCAAAACAGCCCCAAAGCATGATTGACCCCCCGCCATGCTTCACAGTAGGCAAGGTGTTATTTTCTTCATAGGCCTTGTTCTTCCTCCTCCAAACATAGCGTTGATCCATGAGCCCAAACAGTTCTAATTTTGTTTCATCAGTCCACAGAACACTATCCCAAAACTTTTGTGGTTTGTCCACATGACTTTTGGCATACTGCAGTCGACTCTTCTTATTCTTTCGAGACAGCAAGGGGGTGCGCCTGGGAGTTCTGGCATGGAGGCCTTCATTACGCAGTGTGCGCCTTATTGTCTGAGCTGAAACTTCAGTACCCACATCTGACAAATCTTTTTTCAGTTCCTCAGCAGTCACACGGGGACTTTTCTCCACTTTGCGCTTCAGGTAGCACACAGCAGTCGAAGTCAGCATCTTCTTTCTGCCACGACCAGGTAGCGTTTCAACAGTGCCCTTTGCCTTGAATTTGCGAATGATGCTTCCTATGGTGTCTCTTGGTATGTTTAACATCTTTGCAATCTTCTTATAGCCATTGCCCTTCCTGTGAAGAGAAATCACCTCTTCTCTTGTCTTCCTGGACCATTCTCTTGACTTCACCATGTTTGTAAACACACCAGTAAATGTCTAGAAGGAGCTGAGTATCACAGTCCTTTTAAATCTGCCTAATTGGTGCTTATTATGCTTGATTGCTGCTCTTTGACATCCACAGGTGTTTTCAATACCTGATCGAAAACACTTGAATGAACCTCTGTTCTTAAGAGTGGTAGTCTTTAAGGGGTTGAATAATTGTGTCAATGAAGAAATCACACAAAAACAAACATTTAATACTGTATTACAAAAACAATTGATGTCATTTTAGTTGCATTTGGTTCTTTAAAAAGTCCTTGTAAAATTTCATTCTGAACACAATTACAAATGTACACTAAATTCCCTAAAACCCTTTACAGCATTGGGGGTTGAATAATTTTGAACACAACTGTATATATATATATATATATATATATATATATACTACACATTAAGTCTGTTAGAATAACAGGCGCAATTTTTTTTTGCATAAACATTAATAGGAACAGTAGATCTTAAATGTCAAGGAAACTTGACCACATTGGCTTTTTGTGTCTAATAAATTGATTCAATTGATTAATCGTTTTAGCCCTAGTATAGTGTAACCCTTAGTCCTCTGTGTGATCTCTGGGCACTGCCCTTCATACGTAAACCATACTGGAAAATAGACCTCTCAGATACCAATTGGCACATAGCGCTCCACACGCTGCCCACACCGGTCTGCTCTCAGTTTCCATATCCGGCACATCGAGTCTGGAGAAGAACACTGCGGTAACGCAGCCTGCCTCGCCGTGTGCTGATTCCTCCAAGCCAGAGGGCAGCAGGACTAACGTGGTTTAGCAGCGGCTCTCTCATCCTCCTTTTGTCTGTGAAGAGTCATGGTTATCGACGCTCGCACTACCTATACATGATCAGCACCACACACACTCCATACTCCAGCCATCGGAGAGAGATGGGGTAGATAGATAGATTATAGCATGATGGACAACATGTATATATCTATCTACCCCATCTCTCCCTGGAAGCCCTGCATTATTCTCCCCCTCAAGTCATCTGTATTGTATAGGACCGGATTACTGTACGTTTTTCATGAACTTAATGGAATATGAATTTCTATGTCAAGTCCACAAAGATGAAGCAAAGATGCATTTGTTTTGTGGGGTAAGTTTACCGGATGTTCGATGTAACTCCAGAACACATGGTGCCTTCAAAACAGACTCCAAACCCTGCTCTGCTGGATGACAGTGGAGGTGCTCCCCGGTGCCTGTCAGCCACTTCCTGTTGAAGTCTGCTCACGGGCTGTGTGACACTACCCCCCATGTGTAGCCAAGCCTCGCAGTTAAAGGCTTATTCAGCAGCAAGACCTGCGATCGATGATCCGGGATTCGCTCTGGAGGCAGCCGCCAGGGACCCCACCAGCTGCCGGGGACCGTGACAGAGTCATCAACAAGGGGAGGGGAACTGATCCCAGTGGCAGAGCGGGGGACACTTCCACACCCAGGATGACGCAAGCTGGTTCCTCAATGGCTTCTGTGCTCTGACAGGCAGAGGACGGATGGGTGCTGCCGATGGCTGGAGCATGGCGTGTGTGTGGCGCTGATCATGTATGAGTCGTGCGATCTGCGGTAACCATGCCTCTTCACAGAAAAAAGGAGGATGAGAGAACCGCTGCTAAACCCCGCCAGACCTGCTGCCCTCTGGCTTGGAGGAATCAGCACACGGGGCGGCAGGCTGCGTTGCCGCAGTGTTCTTCTCTAGGATCGATGTGCCCGATATGGAAACTGAAAGAAGACCGCTGCATGCAGCGTGTGGAGCTAATGTCGTACTAATTTATTGTGGGCTGTACAAACTTAAAAAACAAATCGATAAACAATTTTCTGAAAGGAAAATATTGCACTTTGTATGCACATTCCTGCTCTCGACGACGAACCTGATGCTGTAAGAGGTGTCTGAGTTTGTTTTTTGTGTTGCCCAAGTCTGGTGGGGGCCCATTCTTGGGAACACATTCCTGCTGCAAACAAAGAACCTGCTGCTGTCAGAGGTGTCTAAGTTTATTTTTGGTGTTGCCCAGGTCTGGTTGGGGTCCATTCCTGGGAACACATTCCTGTTGCAAACAAAGAACCTGTTAAGTTAGGCCGAGCTATGTGTAGGCCTTTGACTCGACCATTACCATGTACCTGCTGCTGCTGTCTGTCCTGAGCATGTTGACTTATGTATAGGCCTTATACTCCACCGTTACCTTTATCTGCTGCTGCTGTCTGTCCTAATCTTGATGAGTTATGTGTCGGCCTTATCCTACAGCGTTACCATTTCCCTGCTGCTGTCTGTTCAGTTGCGGCTGAGTTAGGCCCAGCTCTGTGTATGATTTACACTACAGCGTTACCATTTTCCAGATGCTGCTATTTTCCAGATATTACAGAGTTAGGCCTAGCTATGTGTATGCCGTATACTACAGCGTTAACATTTACCAGCTGCCACTGTCTGTCCTGATATTTCTGAGATAGGCACAGCTATGTGTATGGCCTATACTACAGCATTACAATTTCCCTGCTGCTGTCTGTTCTGTTCCGGCTGAGTTAGGTCCAGCTATGTTTATGCCTTACACTACAGCATTACTATTTACCTGGTGCAGTCTGTCCTGCTCCTGCTGAGTTTGGTCTAGCTAGGTGTAGGCCTTATCCTAAGATTGTGAGCCCCATTAGGGACAGTTGGATGCTAATGTCTGTAATGCGCTGCGGAATATAGCAGCGCTATATAAGTGCATATAATAAATAAATAAATACTATACCCTTAACAATTATCTTCTGCTAGTGTTTGTCCAGATCCTGCAGAGGACTACCAGCATGAACCACTTATTCGCCCTTGGACTTTATCAACTATCGAGTATTAGAATTCTCTTAAACTGGTGTGCATGCTTAATTTTTGGCGCATGTATATATATTATATATATATATATATATATATATATAAAGATTCGTTTGAATAAAATATAATCATGCAGTGTTACGCTTCATTCACCAAAAAACGTTTTTTAATTTATTTTATTTTATCTGTTATAATTAATTAACTTGGGAGAACCGTATGTGGGCTTCCCTTGTGAAAAGGTCTTGTGCAGTTAACATTGTACAGGACTGATTGACGACCCTAATTCAATTTTATTATTTTATTATTTTCTTGTTTGTTTTAATAAGGATGGAGGTTCGAACATGGCGTTGTCTGTCATCCTGAACAGGATGCCTGACTTCTATGTTGATATCTCCACATGGTTGGGTGTGACTGGCATTATACTCATCCACGTGGTAATCCTGTTTTGGGAATGGAACGTTATTGCCACATGTATCTATATATACATTTTTATTTTATGTTACTTCTTGACAACTATGTAATGATAATGTGCACATGCGATTTTTATAGAATCAAAGCTTTTCACTTTACAATATAAAATGTGGTATATATAATATTCTTGCAGCCATGTCACCATTTTGGGAGTTATTCTTATCATTTCCAAGGTTTGCTATCATGTGACCGCCAGTGATGAGCGGCAGGGGCAATATTCGAATTTGCGATATTTCATGAATATTTGGGCGAATATTCATCATATAGTTGAGAATTTGTGATCTCGTCATTATTTTCTTGATTGCGAAAATCGGCAATCGGAAAATTGGCAATAAAAAATTTGCGATACAAAAATTCACGATACGAAAATTCACGATACGAAGATTCGCGATCAACACTACTCCTAAAGTCAAAGATATTGCAGCCTTCTCATTGGCCCACAAGCAAGAAGCAGTGAGGGATAATGGGTACTGATGAAAAAAAGTCTAGAATATTCCCGATTACGAAGCTATAACACTATATTCTAGATATTCGTGAATTCTCGAAGTGCCAATATTCACGATAAAAATTTGCTATTAGAACATTCGCGATCAACACTAGTGACCGCATAGACTGGATGCGTTTGTGGCTCAGCTGTGTCAAAAAAAAGCTATTTTTGTCACCTTACATCACAAAAAGTGCAACACCAAGTGATCAAAAAAGCGTATGTCCCACAAAATGGTACCAATAAAACCATCACCTCATCCCTCCAAAAATTAGCGCCTACATAAGAAAATCATTTAAAAAATTAAAAACCTAAAGCTCTCAGAATATGGACAAATGAAAACATCATTTTTTTGTTTCAATAATACCATTTTAGCAGTTCTTTAATTCTGAGAGCTATATTTTTTTTTAATTTTTTTTTATGATTTTCTTATGTAGGGGCTAATTTTTGGAAGGATGAGGTGATGGTTTTATTGGTACCATTTTGTGGGACATAAGCCTTTTTGATCACTTGGTGTTGCACTTTTTTTTACGGTGTTCACCCGAGGGGTTAGGTCATGTGATATTTTTATAGAGATGGTTGTTACGGATGTGGCGATACCTAATATGTATACTTTTTTTTTTTATTTGACTTTAACACAATAATAGCATTTTTGAAACAAAAAAATGATGTTTTAATGTGTCCATGTTCTGAGAGCTATATTTTTTTTATTTTTGAAGCCATTTTTTTATGTAGGGGCTCATCTTTTGCGGGGTGAGGTGAAGGTTTTATTGGTACCATTTTGTGGGAAATATGCCTTCTTGATCACTTGGTGTTGCACTTTTTATGATGTAAGATAACAAAAATGGCTTTTTTTGACATATTTTTATTTTTATTTTTATGGTGTTTATTGGACTGGGTGGATCATGTGATATATTTATAGAGCCGACCATCATGGACGTGGCAATACCAAATATGTCTATTTTATTTTATTTTTTCTATTTTTAACATTTTTTTAATTCCTTACTTGGGGAATTTTTTTTTTTACATGTGAAACATTTTTAATTTTTTTTATTTTAACACTTATTAAAAAAAAATATATATTTTACATTTTGTGTTCCCCATAAGGTCATACAAGACCTCTGGGGGACATTTAACTTCACTTTTTTTTTTTTCACTTTTGATTTCTCCTGTAATTGGGGTTGACATAGTACCCCCAGTTACAGGGGAAATACACCCCCCAGAGACGCTGTACAGCCTCAGTGCAGGGCTGATCGAGGTCTGTGAACAGGAACAGGAAGTGTATACAGCGATCTAGAAGGCAGGGACACCTGGGAACTGTCCCTGACTTCTCTCTGGGTTGCCCTGCTGTCACTGACAGTGGGCAACCCGCTTTGCAGCTACACGATTAGCGTGCAGCTGCGATCTCTAAATGGACGTTCAGAAACGTCCATTCAGAGATAGAGAACCACCTCCCGGACGTTTATAGTCAACGGGCGGACGGGAGGTGGTTAAGCAGATAATATGAATTCACATACTGTAATGGAATCTTCACAGTATGGATAATTGTATATTATTGCATTTTTTTATACATCTTTTTTTACACATTAAATCAAATTCTATTATTAATAGTTTTCATTAAATAATTACCTGACTTTGTATTTGTACTTGGCACCATTCACTTTTGTTACTGCTTGAGCAAGGTCCCATTGTGTGGACTGAAACGTCGCTTTTGGTTGAATTAACGCACATTTCCTTGAGAATGTGCTGTGGCATGTGTGTGTATATATATATATACAGTACAGACCAAAAGTTTGGACAAACCTTCTCATTCAAAGAGTTTTCTTTATTTTCATGACTATGAAGGCATCAAAACTATGAATTAACACATGTGGAATTATATACATAACAAACAAGTGTGAAACAACTGAAAATATGTCATATTCTAGGTTCTTCAAAGTAGCCACCTTTTGCTTTGATTACTGCTTTGCACTCTCTTGGCATTCTCTTGATGAGCTTCAAGAGGTAGTCCCCTGAAATGGTCTTCCAACAGTCTTGAAGGAGTTCCCAGAGATGCTTAGCACTTGTTGGCCCTTTTGCCTTCACTCTGCGGTCCAGCTCACCCCAAACCATCTCGATTGGGTTCAGGTCCGGTGACTGTGGAGGCCAGGTCATCTGGCGCAGCACCCCATCACTCTCCTTCATGGTCAAATAGCCCTTACTTTCAAAGTTTTCCCAATTTTTCGGCTGACTGACTGACCTTCATTTCTTAAAGTAATGATGGCCACTCGTTTTTCTTTACTTAGCTGCTTTTTTCTTGCCATAATACCATAATACAAATTCTAACAGTCTATTCAGTAGGACTATAAGCTGTGTATCCACCTGACTTCTCCTCAATGCAACTGATGGTCCCAACCCCATTTATAAGGCAAGAAATCCCACTTATTAAACCTGACAGGGCACACCTGTGAAGTGAAAACCATTTCAGGGGACTACCTCTTGAAGCTCATCAAGAGAATGCCAAGAATGTGCAAAGGAGTAATCAAAGCAAAAGGTGGCTACTTTGAAGAACCTAGAATATGACATATTTTAAGTTGTTTCACACTTGTTTGTTATGTATATAATTCCACATGTGTAAATTTATAGTTTTGATGCCTTCAGTGTGAATCTACAATTTTCATAGTCATGAAAATAAATAAAACTCTTTGAATGAGAAGGTGTGTCCAAACTTTTGGTCTGTACTGTATATATATATATATATATATATATATATATATATATATACACATATATACAAACTTAAAAATCCTTTGAAATAAAAACTGTGAAAGGAATATATAAAAATTTGTATGCATGAGAACACATTCCTGCTGCCAACAAAGAACATGCTGCTGTCATAGGTGTATAAGTTTATTTTTGGGGTTGCCCTGGTGGGTAGCGGGGGCCCATTCGTGGGAACATATTCATCCTACAAACAAATAACCGGCTCCTGTCCGTTCTGACTGAGTATGGCCAAGCTATGTGTAGGCCTTATACTACACCATTACAATGTACCTGCTGCTGTCTGTCCAGATGAGTTTGGCCAAACTATGTGTAGGCCTCATACTACACCATTAATATTTACCTGCTGCTGTCTGTCCTGATGAGTTTGGCCGAGCTATGTGTAGGCTTTATACTACACCATTACCATTTACCTGCTGCTGTCTGTCCTGATGAGTGTGGCTGAGCTATGTGTAGGCCTTATACCACGCCATTACCATTTAACTGCTGCTGTCTGTCCTGATGAGTTTGGTAGAGCTATGTGTAGGCCTTATACTACACCATTACCATTTACCTGCTGCTGTCTGTCCTGATGAGTTTGGTAGAGCTATGTGTAGGCCTTATACTACACCGTTACCTTTACCTGCTGCTGCTGTCTGTCCTGATCCTGACGAGTTTGGCCCAGGACTAAAAAGGCCTTCCTGCAACCTTATAGGTTAAAATTATTCAAAAACATAACATTATAAACCAACGAAAGCACACGTTAGAACGTAACAAAATATTTATTACCAATGTAGAGGACCAAATATGCCTCTAAGGCAACTGTTTTAGTTCCTTATGGAGGTCCAGCAATTCCTGTTTGCCCTTACGATGCCTCTCCTTCAGCTTATGCACCTTCTTTTCAAGCTGGCACAGCTGCTGATTCAACCGCATTTGCTGCTCCCCAATCATTTTTTTGCTGGTTTTTTATCTCCTGCATTGATTATTCCTCGTCGTCCTGCTGCTGGATTATTATTTTTTTCAATTTACGAAGAACTGTTAGGATAATAAAATTTTTAAAATTACTTTCAATTAAGAATCAGAGGCAATTAGTGCATTGTGTGGAGTATTTGTTAAAGCCCTGACGATTTACATTACAATTAGTTTTTTTATGATATTTATGATGATTAAATAGTTGGTTAGTTAGTGATAGTTCAGTAAAGTATAATGTTATCTAGTTGGTTAGTTTGTGATAGTTATGTAGAGTATAATGTGATTTTGTTGGTTAGTTAATGGTTTTTATATAGACTACAGAGTTAGTGTCTAGTGTTGTTGTTTTCTATTAATGTAGTGTGTGTTTTTCCCTTCATTGTTGACCCTCTATTTCTGTACATGTTATGGATACAGAATTATATTGCTGTGTGCACATATTTACCCTCCTGACAGGGGCTGGTGATATCCTCCTCCTCCTTCTCTTCTTCCTCATAAGGAACTGGGGGGCGGATGCGGCTGGAGAGAGGGACCAGCCTCTTCGGCCTCCACCTCCACATTTTCTACATCAGGTGGTGGTGGAGCATCGGCATGCTGGGAGGGTCCAGCCTGCTCTCCCTCGTCGTCTTCCTCCTCATCCTCCTCTGCAGGCACCATCACAACCTCAATTTCTTCAGAGGACGTCCGGCAGCGCACAGTGGGAACTGGAATCCCTGTAATCACACAATGTTCAGAATTTAGACAAACAACTCACAGCTCATAACAAATGCAAATTCACCCCTTAATGACCGGGCCATTTTTTACCTTTCTGCCCAGGCCATTTTTAGCAAATCTGACGTGTCACTTTATGTGGTAGTAACTTTAAAACACTTTTACTTATCCAGGCCATTCTGAGATTGTTTTCTCGTCACATACTGTATTTCATGACATTGGTAAAACTCAGTCACAAAATTTCATTGTTATTAAAAAAAAAAAAAAAAAAAATTACCAAAAATTAGATATCTTGGTATTACGCTTTTTGTGATGTTAAGTGACAAAAAAATTATTTTTTTGACACATTTTTTTTTTTTTTTTTTTTTTACGGTGTTCATCTGAGGCGTTAGGTCATGTGATATTTTTATACAGCTGGTTATTACGGACGTGGCGATTCCTATTAGGCATACTTTTTTTTGTATTTTAGTATTACACAATAATAGCATTTTTGAACCGAAAAAAATCATGTTTTAAGGTCTCCATATTCTGAGAGCCATATTTGTTTTATTTTTTGGATGATCTTCTTAGGTAGGGGCTCATCTTTTGCGGGATGAGGTGACGGTGAGATTGGTACTATTTTGGGGGTCATACGCCTTTTTGATCGCTTGGTGTTGCACTTTTAGTGATGTAATGTGCCAAAAATATGGTTTATTTAGCACACTTTTTATTTAGATTTTTTTTACGGTGTTCACCTGAGGGGTTAGGTCATGTGATATTTCTATAGAGCAGGTCGATACGGATGCGGCTTTTCTTTTTTTGCCTATTTTTTCCAAGTTTTATTTAACTTTTTTTGGGGAATTTTTTTTTTTTTTGGAAAGCTTTATTTTTAGAACTATTTTTTTCAGTTTATTTTTTGTCCCCCTCTGGGACTTCAAATTTTGGGGGTCTGATTCCCTTTACAATGCATTACAATACTTCTGTATTCTAATGCATTGGCTGTAAGTGTATTACCGATGCAATACAGGGGGCTGGATCTCACAGGCCCTCCTGGAAGGCAAACACGATACTACCTTGGACTACCAATGGACACCCCACACATGTCTGAATCTCGAACGATCCGCGGTCAGCGCGGCTTACAGGTCACGTTTTGATTATTGATTTTTATAATATATTTTTGAAATGGTAGTGTGAATCACACATACTCACCTACAATATTTTATATATATTATTTGTGCATCTTGTTATATAATATTTGTGCATTTTGATATTTTTACAGATAGTTTACAGATCACATCAAACATCACGTTAGGATTGAATTTTTATCATAGTTATTAAATAAGAAGATATTCTGTCAACACATTGTTCAGCTATCAAGTGTATTTATATAACCCTTTTTAATTTATGTACAATAAATATTGAGCACTTATCCAAACAAGTCCTGATATATATGCGATATTCCATATGAGGTGTGCACAACCAATCTATTACTTTATACGATTATCTACTCCATAGACAGGGTGTGTCTATACTGGCTGGAGCACCCGTTCCACGTTAGCTACTAGGTGAGCCGTCACAAATTATGTTTTTCTTCTTTCCGTTAATGCGCCGGCATCAGTGATTTTACCGATGCCCGCGCATGCAGCAGTGATCCGGCTATCAGTGACTGCCGGACCACTGCCCCTGATCGGGCGGGCGCAGCTCCTGTACCCGGCCGATTACCATGCAGTACATTTACGCCACTGGGCTTTAAGTCACGTCCAGATCTGACGTACATGTATGTCATCGGGCGTTAAGGAGTTAAGTGGGGGATGTATCTAATATAATGATGGACGGGGCCTTTTACTGGAATACAGAATAATGATTGCAGTTTATGTATATACACACACACACACACACACACACACTGTATATACAGTACAGACCAAAAGTTTGGACACACCTTCTCATTCAAAGAATTTTCTTTATTTTCATGACTATGAAGGCATCAAAACTATGAATTAACACATGTGGAATTATATACATAACAAACAAGTGTGAAACAACTGAAAATATGTCATATTCTAGGTTCTTCAAAGTAGCCACCTTTTGCTTTGATTACTGCTTTGCACACTCTTGGTGTCCTCTTGATGAGCTTCAAGAGGTAGTCCCCTGAAATGGTCTTCCAACAGTCTTGAAGGAGTTCCCAGAGATGCTTAGCACTTGTTGGCCCTTTTTCCTTCACTCTGCGGTCCAGCTCACCCCAAACCATCTTGATTGGGTTCAGGTCCGGTGACTGTGGAGGCCAGGTCATCTGGCGCAGCACCCCATCACTCTCCTTCATGGTCAAATAGCGCTTACTTTCAAAGTTTTCCCAATTTTTCGGCTGACTGACTGACCTTCATTTCTTAAAGTAATGCTGGCCACTCGTTTTTCTTTACTTAGCTGCTTTTTTCTTGCCATAATACAAATTCTAACAGCCTATTCAGTAGGACTATCAGCTGTGTATCCACCTAACTTCTCCTCAACGCCACTGATGGTCCCAACCCCATTTATAAGGCAAGAAATCCCACTTATTAAACCTGACAGGGCACACCTGTGAAGTGAAAACCATTTCAGGGGACTACCTCTTGAAGCTCATCAAGAGAATGCCAAGAGTGTGCAAAGCAGTAATCAAAGCAAAAGGTGGCTACTTTGAAGAACCTAGAATATGACATATTTTCAGTTGTTTCACACTTGTTTGTTATGTATATAATTCCACATGTGTTAATTCATAGTTTTGATGCCTTCAGTGTGAATCTACAATTTTCATAGTCATGAAAATAAAGAAAACTCTTTGAATGAGAAGGTGTGTCCAAACTTTTAGTCTGTACTGTATATTTGTGTGTGTGTAAAACGCACAAATTCAGACAGTTACATCATACATCTGTACCTCGCTGTGTGTATAAATATATATATATATACTCATGGCGAGGTAGAGATATATGATGTAACCTGCTGATTTGCTACGTGTCACACCAGGTACTAAGTAATCATTTGTAAAGGGATGAAATACTTATTTTCCTAACTGTATATATACATTACAGAGTGTTGGCGAGAGATACAAAAGTAATGTAAGCATTGTACCTGGGCATGTGCGGTCACGGATCTCTCTAATCCAGCCAATGTGCCTCCTCTTCAGATCAGATCATTTTGTCATGACGGCCATCCTGGGGTGATTGAGCTTGAATTTTTTTTTACTTCAGACCGGATCTCTATCACGATCCGCTGCTTTTCTGCGTGGACCCGGTTGCGGTCATAGCCCCGCTCCAACATGCACTGCAGGATAAAGACACAAGCATATAATCTGAATCCCTCTGTCTCCAGTTTGGCTGCTTTTATTTGAATTTTACATATTCTATTTTTTCCTTATAGTTTTTCAGTGCTTCCTTGCTACTCTCCTGTTTTTGTGATATTTTTTTGTCATTTATTGCTTCCTTTACATTTATATTTATCCACATTGATTTTTTTCTTGTTCCTCACCCTTTTATTCCCATAAGGTATGTACCTCTCTCAATCCAGTAAGTTAGGCAAATGGCCTCTCTTAGGTGGTCAAATTCAGCATTTTTGAAGTTCAGTATTTTTGTGCCTCCCTAAAAAAAAACATTATTTTGAATGACAATTGGAGTCTTATTATTTTTTGGTCACTACTTTACAGGTGTTCCCCAACCTGCACATCTGTTGCTTTGTCAGGTTTATTGGTTAGTACTAAGTCCAGTATATTTTTTATCCTACACCTTTCCTTATGAACTGTTCTAGTCCCTCTTTCCACTCCTCCCCCAGTTTCATTTCATCAACCCAGGTCTGTATCTTTCCCTCTGATAATGTAATTACCCTCCCCCCCCAGTCCCTAGTTTAAACACTCCTCCAACCTTCTAGCCATCTTCTCCCCCAAAACATCTACACCTTCCCCATTGAGGTGCAGCCCATCCCTATGATAGAGCCTGTAGCCAACAGAGAAGTCTGCCCAGTTGTCCGGGAACCCAAACCCCTCCTTCCTACACCAGTTCTTGAGCCACACCTCCCTAATCTCCCGCTGTCTTTCTGGTGTGGCTTGTGTTACAGGTTTCCAAAATACTACCTTTGAGATCCTTGCCCTAAGCTTATGACCTAAACCCTAAAATCATATTTAAGAACGCTCCACCTACCTCTAACTATGTCATTGGTAGCAATGTGGACATGACTGCTGGATCTTTATCAGCCACTCCCAGTATGATCCACGATATATATATCGAACTCAAGCACCAGGAAGACAAAACACTGTTAAACGATCCAAGTCTTTGTGACAGATCGCCTTATCTGTACCCCTAATAATTAAGTCTCCCACTACCAGCACCTGTCAGGCCTACCCTGCACTCCTGGTCCCCTGCTTTCTGGAGCTGAGGAAGTGTCCGGCTGCAGTAGTGCTCTCCCTGAACTAACATCCCCCTCATCTGCCAATCGTGCAAACTTGTTGGGATGTGTCAGATCAGGGCTAGCCTCCCTGGCACTCATCCCTCTACCCTTCTTTCTATTATACAGCTACCTACCTCACTTTCCTGAGCCTCCATGCTACCACCCTCCCCCACATCTACCCCATAGAGTGCCTGTTCAGTGAGCAGCAAACTCTTTTCCAAATTGCCAACACTTCTCAGTGTTGAAATTCATTTAGATACATAACACAATGTGCGATTTCAAAAAGGCAATGTGCTCACATTTTGACCAAAGATATGCACCCTGTTCCAGGATTGCATACATTTGAGACAATGTGCATTGGACTACGCTGTCAATAATGGAACACATACTAATAGGGATTACACAAGAAAAGAGAAATAAAAAATACAATAATACAGTGCAATGATAAGCAACTGACTTACTGTAGTCTCCTCCTAAAGTCCGTGAAACTAAAGTCACGTAATCTAAAGTCACACACTTAATACAAACACACACCAGAAATCAATCACGCGAACGCTCACAAACTCACGTTTTTTGTCTGCTTGTATAAGTGCTGCTTCCAAACAATTTCAAACTAGACTGCTGTTTTTTTTTCCTCTGGATTAAAAATGTGCAGGTGTTTGTGGGTGCTCAGGACAAATAAGCGTTTACCCACCTGGACCTGTGTAGAGCTCTATATTTACCTGTGCCCTGCCACTCCATTCCAACTCTGTGGCTCCCAGGATGTCTTCACTGGACTTACGGTCCCCACCTGTCAACTTAAGCATGGATAGGATCACCCAGCAGTGACATGCCAGTAATTGGCTGCAAGGGTGCACATGACCCTGTCCGTGTGGAAGTTGAAAGGTTGGGACCAAAAGTGAAGACTGGCCAGGAGCTGCATATCCCGAATTTTGCTGTGGGCAGCAGGTCCCGCTGGGTGTGTGTGTGGTATTTGCAGAAATGTGGTGTTATATGATTCCCATTCGGATGAATCGGTAACTATGCAATACATGGTCAGGCTGAGTCCTCCAGAGGGAGGTCCTAACCAGGAAGCCCTCTAAATCCGTAGGATATAATAATGAAAAAGGTTGTCCTAATGGGACAAGGCCTTTAATTCCTATTCTGTATTTAGATAGCTAATGGACTCCACCTCTTTTTGGCCCGAGGAGGACATCTTTAAATTTGCATTATATGACAAGCGGTACGAAAACAGTTCTTGAACAGCAAATTGTAGAGTAGTAATAAATCAATTAACATAAGTGTAAACTGGTCCCATTTTACTTTTCGGGGCTAGGGTTCCAACGTAGAAAATCCCTGTTGGCGTGATACTGCACTGTATTGAATCTGGTAGTCTCCAATTAAGAATTAATTTGCGAGGTGGTGATTGTGTTTTAGAGCGTTCTCAAATAGCGGCCAACATGTTAATCTTTAACCAAGTGCAAAAGCTGTGTCAGCAGACAGAGGCCTGAAAAAGCTGTAAAAGACCGGATTCCACTCTTATTCAGGACTTACTCACAAGATGCTCCCTGCCAGTCAAGGGAGAATGAAGAAGACAGAGGAACTAATTTGTGTGGGAGACATGAGCGTGCATCAGTACAAAGCAGGTGAAAAACAACAACTTCATTATTGCTGACACAGCCCTCTTCTCACATGAAGCTGTGTCTACCTTGTCCTGTCATCGGCAGATTGCATACATGTTCTGTGCCTGAATTACCAGAAGGCAGCTTTTGAAACTGCTTTAACCCATTAGGGACACAGTCATTTTTAGTTTTAAAGTGGTTTTCCAGAAGAATGTGCTTCTTTTTAATATAGAGAACGGATGGGTTAACCCCTTCAAGACCAAGCCAGTTTTCACCATAGGGACCTAGCCACAAATCTAACATGTTTTATTTTTTTGTGGTAATAACTCTGGAATGCTTTTACTTATCCAAGCAATTCTGAGATTGTTTTCTCGTGACATATTGCACTTCATGTTAGTGGTAAATTTGAGGAGTCAATGTGTTTTACCTTTATTTATAAAAAAATCCCAAATTTACAGAAAATGTAAATTTTCTGCTTTTAAGGCAGATAGTGATACCTCCTAAAAAAGTTATTACTTAACCACCTCCCGTCCGCCCATAGGATATAAACGTCCGGGAGGTGGATCTCTATTTCTGAATGGACGTTCTAGAACGTCCGTTCAGAAACTGCAGCTGCACGCTAATCGTGCAGCTGCTGATCGGGTTGCCCGCTGTCAGTGATAGCAGGGCAACCCAGAGAGAAGGCAGGGACAGTGCCCAGGTGTCCCTGCCTTCTGGATCGCTGCATACACAGCGCTGTGTATGCAGAGCAGGAAGCCCTATGCGCTTCGTGTTCCGGCCCGGCGGTCATGTGACCGACTTTCCCGGAGAGTGCAGGAGCTGTGTGAGGTCTTTCAGAGACCTCGATCAGCCCTGCACTGAGGCTGTACAGCGCTGTATTATGCTGTACAGCCTCTCTGGGGGGTGTATTTCTCCTGTAACTGGGGCTACTATGTCAGCCCCAGTTACAGGAGAAATCAACAGTGAAAAAAAAAATAAAAAGTGAAGTAAATGTCCCCCAGAGGTCTTGTATGACCTTATGGGGGACGAAAAGTGTAAAAAAATAAATAAAAAAAATAAAGGGTTGAAAAAATAAAATAAAAAAAAGGTTTCACATGTAAAAAAAAAAATTCCCCAAGTAAGGAATAAAAAAAAATGTTAAAAATAGAAAAAATAAAATTAAATAGGCATATTTGGTATTGCCGCTTCCGTAAAAACCAGCTCTATAAAAATATCACATGAACTAACCCCTCGGGTGAACATCATAAACAAAAAAAAAAAACTGTGTCAAAACAAGCAATTTTTGTCACCTTACATCACAAAAGGTGCAACACCAAGTGATCAAAAACGCGTATGTCCCACAAAATGGTACCAATAAAACCGTCACCTCATCCCGCAAAAAATTAGCCCCTATATAAGAAAATCTCTAAAAAAATATAAAAAACTATAGCTCTTAGAACATGGAGACACTAAAACATCATTTTTTTTTGTTTCAAAAATGCTATTATTGTGTTAGTGAAACAAATAAAAAAAAGTATACATATTAGGTATTGCCACGTCCGTAAAAACCAGCTCTATAAAAATATCACATGAGATAACCCCTCAGGTGAACACCGTAAAAAAAAAAAAAAAAAACCTGTGTCAAAACAAGCAATTTTTGTCACCTTACATCACAAAAGGTGCAACACCAAGTGATCAAAAACGCGTATGTCCCACAAAATGGTACCAATAAAATCGTCACCTCATCACGCAAAAAATGAGCCCCTACATAAGAAAATCTCTCAAAAAATCAAAAAACTATAGCTCTCAGAACATGGACACATTAAAACATCATTTTATTATTGTGTAAAACTTTAATAAATAAGAAAAAGTATACATATTAGGTATCGCCTCGTCCATAACAATCTGCTCTATAAAAATGTCACTTGACTGAACCCCTCAGGTGAACGCTGTAAAAATAAATAAATAGAAACTGTGCTAAAACAACAAATTTTTTGGTCACCTTACCCCCTAAAGTGTTATAATAGATAATATAGTAAGGCAGCTCTCACCTGCGTTGATTGCACGGTTGCCGCACCTGGATGCGGTAAAGTCCAGAGAATTTGAAAAAAGAGTATCCAGCTCAATTCAGGTGAAATTTTGGATGACCTTTATTCCAGCGTTAAAAATCCGTAATGCAAGTATACTTGCATTACGGATTTTTAACGCTGGAATAAAGGTCATCCAAAATTTCACCTGAATTGAGCTGGATACTCTTTTTTCAAATTCTCTAAAGTGTTATAATGAATGATCAAAAAATCATATGTACCCAAAAATAGTAGCAATTAAACTGGCACCTTATCCCCTAGTTTCCAAAATGGGATCACTTCTTGGGAGTTTCTACTGTAAGGGTGCATCAGGGGGCTTCAAATGGGACATGGCATCTAAAAACCATGTGGAGTTCCTTTTCTTCTGCGCCCTGCCGTGTGCCCATACAGCAGTTTATGACCACATGTGGGGTGTTTCTGTAAACCGCAGAATCTGGGTAATAAATATTGAGTTTTGTTTGGCTGTTAACCATCGATGTGTTAAAGAAAAAATTTGATTAAAATGGAAAATCTGCCAAAAAAGTGAAATGTAAAAATTTGATCTCCATTTTCCTTTAATTCTTGTGGAACGTCTAAAGGGTTAACAAAGTTTGTAAAATCGGTTTTAAGTAACTTGAGGGGTGTAGTTTCTACAATGGGGTCATTTATGGGGGTATCCACTATGTAGGCCCCACAAAGTGACTTCAGACCTGAACTGGTCCTTAAAAAGTGGGTTTTGGCAATTTTCTTAAAAATTTGAAGAATTGCTTCTAAACTTCTAAGCCTTTTAACGTCCTAAAAAAATAAAATGACATTTCCAAAATGATGCCAACATAAAGTAGACATATGGGGAATGTTAAGTAATAAATATTTTATGAGGTATCACTTTCTGTTTTAAAAGCAGAGAAATTGAAATTTAGAAAATTGCGAATTTTTCAACATTTTTTGTAAATTTGGGATTTTTTCATAAATAAAGGTGAAGTATTTTGACTCTAATTTATGACTATCATGAAGTACAATGTGTCACGAGAAAACAAGCTCTGAATGACTTAGATAAGTAAAGGCGTTCCAAAGTTATTACCACATAAAGTGAGATATGTCAGTTTTGCAAAATTAGGCCTGGTCAGGAAGGGGGCAAATGGCCCAGATGGCAAGTGGTTAACATTTCCCATATGTCTACTTTAAGTTGGCATCATTTTGTAAATGTCATTTTATTTTTTAGGATGTTAGAAGGCTTTGAATTTTAGAAGCAATTTTGAAATTTTTAAAGAAAATTTCCAAACCCACTTTTTTAAGTATTAATTCAGTTATAAAGTCATTTTAGAACCTACTCCCCTCAAATTATTCAATACTGATTTTACGAACTTTTTTGACCATTAAGGCTATAACTATAAGAATTAAAGGAAAATGGAGGTGAAATTTCAAAATGTCACTTTTTTTGCAGATTTTCCATTTTTATCCATTTTTCCTGTAACACAGCAAGCGTTAACAGCCAAACAAAATGGAATATTTATTACCCTGATTATGCAGTCTCCAGAAACACCCCATATGTGGTCGTAAACTGCTGTATGGGCACACGGCAGGGCACAGAAGGGAAGGAGCGCCATATGGATTTTGGACGGCAGATTTCAAGTTTGCCATGTCACCTTTTAAGACCCCCTGATTCACCCCTACAGTAGAAACTCGTGAAAAGTATTTTGAAAACTATGGGATAAGGTGACCGTTTTATTGTTACTATTTTGAGGTACAAATGATTTTTGATCTCTTGATATTACGCTTTTTGTGAGGCAAAGTAACAAAATGTCTGTTATGGCACCGTTTTTATTTTTTGTTTTTACAGAGTTCTCCTTATAGGATAAATCATGTGTTGATTTTATAGAGCAGGCTGATATGGACATGACAATACCAAATATGTGTATTTTTCTTTTTTTGTATCAGTTTTACATAATAAGGATTCATTCACATGGCCGTTGGTAGGCTGTTCCGTGCATTGGGGATCCGCAGACGGATCCAGACCCATTCAACTTGAATGGGTCCGTGATCCGTCCGCACCGCAAAAAAATATAACATATATTCTATTTTTTGCAGTGTGGAGTCATGGAGAGAAACTCCATGGAACCACTCCTTAGTGCTTCCATGGGGTTCCGTGCATCTGTTCCACATTCAAGTGAATGGGTCCGCATCCGTGATGCGGGGTGCATGCAGCTGGTATCCGTATATTGCATGAGCATGGGCCCTAAAGCATTTTTGAACACAAAAATCATGTTTTTGTGTCTTCATTTTCTAAAAGCTACATTGTTTTTTTTTTTATTGTACACAATTTTATGGTGAAAGGGTGTTTTTTTTTACTTAAAACTTACATTTTTTATTATTAAAAAACACTTTTTTCACACTTTTTTAAATTTTTTATTTTTATCCTACTGTGTGACTTCGACTTTTCAGGGTTTGATCCCTGTTTCAATGCACTACAACACATGCTGTATTGTATTGCATCGAACTATCAGTGTAGTACACTGACAGTTGCCAGGAGACCCAGCCTGGGGGCTGGATCTCCTAGGCTTCCGTAGATGGCAGGCTCCAATCCCTGTGTAAGGCATTGTGGGCTGCCATATCGACAACCGGCCCCCTGTCAAAGCAGCGCTGGGGGCCTATGGAGTCAGAGGGAGCCCCTCCCTCTGTAAAACCCACACATGCTGCGGTCATCACTGACCATGACATGTGAAGGGTCAATCCGCCGGCATCGGCTTTATCAGGGATGCTGGTGGATAAAGTAAGTGCCCAGCTGTCAGTAACCGGCCCGGCAGCTCTTCCACCCGCCCGCCCGCCCGATCACATCACATACATACACATGGGGATGCGGCAAGAGACCGCATTCCCCCATGTACATGAAAATGCGCAAAGGGGTTAAAAGCAAATACCTCTCCGATTCCCCTGCCTCTGCCCTTCACATGCTGTTCCAGTCCCTGCTGCTCTCCACTTCTGGGTCCCAGGACAGCATGCAGTAATTGGCTTGGACAGCTGGCTCAGCCAATCACTTGCTGCAGTGGTCACCTAGCTGTCACGAGGGTGTCAAGAGCCACGCCTGACTCCGTTATACCCGGAGTCAGGAAGTCGCAGCGGGTGGCTGCGCGCTCTATGTAGAAACATAGTGCTGTTTCTTTATGGTAGCTTTCTGGGTTTGCCTTGCAACCCTTTTTGGCTCACTCAGGGATCCGTAGCTCCTTCTCCTCAGCTGTTTCTTGTCCAGCACTCCCAACCTCCTTATATTCCCCTCTCACACTTCTCTGGTTGCCAGATATAGAGCTTCCTGCCTGGACTTCTATACTGACCCACTGGAGCTGAGTAAACTGTGTTCCCTGGTTGTTGTTCCAGAACATTACCCTCCGGATCCCTGTGGGCCTTGGTGGTCTGCTGTTGTCTCCCACCTGGGATTATATGTTTTGTCTGTATTGTCTGTCCTCTCCTTGGTGTTTTCCTTTAGTGTCAGTGGTGCGGACTAGTGATCCCACCGCCCCGTTCACTACACAGGGCTCATCTTAGGGAAAGCCAGGGTTTAGGCACGTGATCGGCGTACGGGTGAGGAACCCGTCTAGGGACGTCAGGGCAGTCAGGTGCCAGCCGCAAGGTGAGTCAGGGGTCACCACCTTTCCCTCTCCCTTGGACAGGGCCTTCCCATTTCCCTCCCTTTGCGTGACGCCGGTCATTACACTACCTCAGTCAGTGGTTGGCTGAGAGGCAGTTCAAGTAATTTTCTATGTGTCAAGCCCATGACTAGGAAGGAGAGCAGCAGAGAAAAAAATAAGTGGTGGAACAGCGGAAATGGGGGATCAGCTAATCGCTGGCCACAGCGGTGACCCACCTCAATCAGTGATTGGCTGAGAAGGCAATTCAAGCCATTTCTTATGTGTCAAGCCCCATGACTAGAAAGGGGAATGCAGCAAAGACTGGAGCAGTGGGGGTATGGCAGTAACGGGGATCAGCAAAAGACTGGCTACAGTAGTGAACCACCTTAGTCAGTGATTGGCTACGTGGGAAGTTAAAGCCACTTCCTATGTGTCAAGCCCTTAACCAGGAAGTGGAGAGCAGCAAAAACCGGACCTGCAGTGGAACGGCGGAAATAAGTGATCAGTCAATCATTGACCACAGGGATAACCCACCTCAGTCAATGATTAGCTGAAACGGCAGTTCAAGTTATTTTCTATGCATCAAGCCCATGACCAGGAAGTGGAGAGCAGCAGAGACCAATGCAGTGGTGGAATGGCGAAATGGGGGATCAGCCAATCACTGGCCACAGTGGTTAACCATGTAAATCGGTGATTGGCTGAGAAGGTAGTTCAAGACATTTCCTAAGTGTCGAGCCCGTGACCAGTAAGTGGAGAGCAGGAGAGACTGTAGCAGTGATAGAATGGCAGAAGTAGAGGATCAACCATTCACAGGCCACAGTTGTGACCCACCTCAGACAGTGTTTGGCTGAGTGGACAGTCCAAACATAGAAACATAGAATGTGTCGGCAGATAAGAACCATTTGGCCCATCTAGTCTGCCCAATATACTGAATACTAGGAATAGCCCTTGGCCCTATCTTATATGAAGGATGGCCTTATGCCTATCCCATGCATGCTTAAACTCCTTCACTGTATTTGCAGCTACCACTTCTGCAGGCAGGCTATTCCATGCATCCACTACTCTCTCAGTAAAGTAATACTTCCTGATATTACTTTTAAACCTTTACCCCACATTTCCTATTTCTAAAGCCTGTGAACGGGAAGTGGAGAGCAGCAGAGGCTGGAGCAATGGTGGAATGACAGAAACAGGATCAGTGAATGTTGATTTTTTTTAACCCATTGTGCCCGTTTAAAAAATGATTTCACTAGAAAACCCCATCTCATACATTTATTGTATACCTACATACCAATTTATGGTATTTCCTGTATGCCATATATATTCAATGAGAATACCCCTTTAATGTAGTTTTTCCAGATCTTAGGTGAGGGTCCTCCTCTTGGAACCACTCACTATGTGACAAAGTGGAGAGCTGCTTTGCAAAAGTGGTGGTCCTGGCATATCTAGTAAATACTGTAGGTGGTTATTCAGTTTAAAATCCACTATATACATACGCCATATGCCACCGCTGATACAGGGAAAATATAGCATTACAGAATGGTCATTCAGGTGTGCAGCTACCCAGGGCTTCCCTTGAAGATAACAGCTTATCACAAAAGATGAGAAAATCTGAGACAGAGCACTGACTGCCGGAGGAAGCACCTAATTCATGACAAGGCCTGCTCTTCATCATAAATTAGGCGCATCCTTTGACAGTGCAGGCGATATTATAGACCGGTGTAAAACCCTGAACTATGACAAATCTCCCTAATTGTCTACATGTGAACTTATTATAAAAAAAATTGACATCAAAGGTCGAGTGCCGTCAAAAGTTATTTGAAAAGATAGGTATCCTTTAACTTGTGACAAAAAATAAAAACTTCCATGAACTCACTATGCCCATCACGAAATACCTTGAAGTTGGGCAATGTGTTTTGGGGTGTCTTTTTACATATACCCATGCTGGGTGAGAGAAATATCTCTCTAAAAGACAACTTTTCCCATTTTTAATTTACAAAGTTGTCATTTGACAGGGATATTTATCTCACCCAGCATGGGCATGTGTAAAAAGACACCCCAAAACACATTGCCCGACTTCTCCTGAGTACGGCGATACCACATGTGTGACCCTTTTTTTGCAGCCTAGGTGGGCAAAGGGGTCCACATTCCAAAGAGCACCTTTAGGATTTCACAGGGCATTTTTTACACATTTTGATTTCAAACTACTTCTCACGCATTAGGGCCCCTAAAATGCCAGAGCAGTATAACTACCCCACAAGTGACCCCATTTTGGAAAGAAGACACTCCAAGGTATTCCGTGAGGGGCATGGCGAGTTCATAGAAGTTTTTATTTTTTGGCACAAGTTAGCGGAAATTATTATTATTTTTTTTCTCACAAAGTCTCCCTTTCCGCTAACTTGTGACAAAAAGTTAAATCTTTCATGGACTCAATATGCCCCTCAGCGAATACCTTGGGGTGTCTTCTTTCCGAAATGGGGTCACTTGTGGGGTATTTATACTGCCCTGGCATTTTAGGGGCCCTAAAGCGTGAGAAGAAGTCTGGAATATTAATGTCTAAAAAAATTTACGCATTTGGATTCCGTGAGGGGTATGGGGAGTTCATGTGAGATTTTATTTTTTGTCACAAGATAGTGGAATATGAGACTTTGTAAGAAAAAAACAAAAAAAACAAAAACAAAAAAAATCAATTTCCGCTAACTTGTGACAAAAATCTATGAACTCGCCATGCCCCTCAAAAGTGATCTTTTTATAGCGCCGCAGCGATTTTACGGTGTTTTTGCAGTGATCAGAAAAAAAAATATTCTGTCACTGCGGTGGGGCGGACTGAATACAAGTGTGCGCACAAGATCAGGCCTTATCGGGCGAACACTGCGTTTTTTGTAGAGCCTATAGAACATGTCCTATTCTTGTCCGCAATTGCGGACAAGAAAAGGTATTTTCTATATAGTTCTGGCAATGTGCGGATCCGCAAAATGCGGAAAGCACATTGCCGGTGTCCGTGTTTTGCGGATCCGTGGGTCCGCGGATCCGCAAAACACATATGGACGTCTGAATGGAGCCTTACAGGGGGGTGATCAATGACAGGGGGGTGATCAGGGAGTCTATATGGGGTGATCACCCCCCTGTAAGGCTCCATTCAGACGTCCGTATGTGTTTTGCGGATCCGTGGGTCCGCGGATCCGCAAAACACATACGGAAGTCTGAATGGAGCCTTACAGGGGGGTGATCAATGACAGGGGGGTGATCAGGGAGTCTATATGGGGTGATCACCCCCCTGTAAGGCTCCATTCAGACGTCCAAATGTGTTTTGCGGATCCGCGGATCCGTGGGTCCGCGGATCCGCAAAACACATACGGACGTCTGAATGGAGCCTTACAGGGGGGTGATCAGGGAGTCTAATATGGGGTGATCACCCCCCTGTCATTGATCACCCCCCAGTCAGGCTCCATTTAGACATCCGTATGTGTTTTGTGGATCTGGATCCGCAAAACAAATACGGACGTCTGAATGGAGCCTTACAGGGGGGTGATCAATGACAGGGGGGTGATCAGTGACAGGGGGGTGATTAGGGAGTCTACATGGGGTGATCAGGGGTTAATAAGGGGTTAATAAGTGACGGGGGGGTGTAGTGAAGTGGTGTTTGGTGCTACTTTACAGAGCTGCCTGTGTCCTCTGGTGGTCGATCCAAGCAAAAGGGACCACCAGAGGACCAGGTAGCAGGTATATTAGACGCTGTTATCAAAACAGCGTCTAATATACCTTTAAAGGGTTAAAAAAAATCATATCTACAGCCTGCCAGCGAATGATCGCCGCTGGCAGGCTGCAGATCCACTCGATTACCTGCAGTTCCTGTGAACGCACGCACCTGTGTGCGCGCGTTCACAGGAAATCTCGCGAGATGACGCGCCGGCGCGTCCACTCGGAATAACAGGGCCGCCGCAAAGACGCAATCCTGCGTACGGTGGTCCTGTAGTGGTTAAGGACCAATGCATTTGCATGAGATGTATATTAATTAATATTATGGGGCAAATAAAAAATCTGCATTTTTAACCCCTTAAGGCCTCTTTCACACGGGCGTCATGGATTTGAGCCAGATAAGATGCGGGTGCGTTGCAGGAAAATGCACGATATTTCCGCGTGAGTGCAAAACATTTTAATGCGTTTTGCACGTGCGTGAGAAAAATCAACATGTGTAGTACCCAACCCCAAACTTCTTCACAGAAGTTCGGGTTTGGGTTAGGTGTTGTGTAGATTGTATTATTTTCCCTTATAACATAGTTATAAGGGAAAATAATAGCATTCTTAATACAGAATGCTTAGTAAAATATGGCTGGAGGAGTTAAAAAAATAAATAAAAATTTTTAACTCACCTTAATCCACTTGTTCGCGCAGATCGGCTTCTCTTCTTTCTTCAGGACCTGGGTAAAGGACCTTTGATGACATCACTGCGCTCATCACATGGTCCATCACATGAACCATCACCATGGTGATGGATCATGTGACGGACCATGTGATGAGCGCAGTGACATCACCACAGGTCCTTTTCCTCCTGCACAGCAAAGAAGAAGACAGAAGAGAAGCCGGGCTGCGCGAACAAGTGGATTAAGGTGAGTTAAATTTATTTAATTTTTTTTAACCCCTCCATCCCTATTTTACTAAGCATTCTGTATTAAGAACCATGTTATAAGGGAAAATAATAATGATCGGGTCCCCATCCCGATCATCTCCTAGCAACCATGCGTGAAAATCGCACCGCATCCGCACTTGCTTTCAGATGCTTGCGATTTTCGTTGCGTGAAAAACGTACAAAATAGAGCATATTGCAATTTTCACGCAACGCCCAAGTGATGCGTGAAAATCACTGCTCATGTGCACAGCCCCATAGAAATGAATGGGTCCGGATTCAGTGCGGGTGCAATGCGTTCACCTCACGCATTGCACACGCGCTGAAATTTCGCCCGTGTGAAAGAGGCCTAATGCCTACTAACATACATAGCAACAGAGCTTTCTTTATGCTATGGCAAATCAAGAAGGCATGCTGTTTTCTATAGAAACATCTTGTAGGAGAATTTACACAATTTTTTCCCCTAATAAATAATTGCATCTACCCCCCCCCCCCCCCCCCTCAAGCCACAACAAGTACAAGCATGCCAAGCATTATCCATTTACTACTAACCAGTCAGGATTTTTCTCTTCTCCGAGCCTTCATGATTCCCAGACATCTCATACTTATAATGGGTTTTACAGCCATTTAAAGCAACATGTCCAACTGCTGTCTTTAAGCACAGTTAATGAAAGTAACCCCACAAATTCATTTTAAATAGATGGGAATAGTTAGAAGCCCAGGCTGCAATTTATGGCGTTCATTACAATCCTGCTGAAGTAGGTAATGTAATGGACTATTACTTTTATCATCATTTTAATCCTTCAGAATTATTGAGAGCTGCTACTTGGCATCCTTTCATGAGAGAGACATGCAAGGTTCTAAGCACCATTGAGTTAGATGACCATCTTCCTGCATCCCATTACATTGAGTTTGTATAATCAAAGAATAATAATAAGCAGACAGAACGGAGCAAATAACAGAGCACAGAAGTCCTTATCAGCTACTGGTGTGCTTGGGCGCCTTGAAACGCGGTGTAAAAATCTGCATCAAAATCCTTGCAGAAAAATCCGCACCATTGTGGAATTCCGCACCTGCGTATTGTAAAAACATCCTAAGGGTACGACCACATGGTGCAGTCATGATCCGGTTAGGTTGCGGACATCAGGGGTGCATCTATTATAAATGTCTAGTTATACAATAAATCATAAATGTCTAGTTGTTCTAGTATTCCCATCTAATGGGACAATACATGAAAGATTCATGTGAGCAGCCACAAGACATAGAGATACATGTCTGCTACCAGATGATTGGGGGCCTCATAGAATGGTATTGAGGGCCTCATGTGGCCCACGGGTCGCAGGTTGTGCACCCCTGATATAGCGCAACAACTCTTACATCCAGTGATGTCTCCTCTGATCTAGACGTTCCCTTATCTTATCTTCTCCATTCAGACCAGACCGCCATGATGATTTCTTTCAGCCTTCTCTTGTCTCTGCAGAGTGCCCTAAAAAACAACAATGCCCAGCAAATACTGCCCCGACACTTATAGTGCTGTAAACAGTGTCCTCCAAAAATAATTTTGCCAGGGTGTCTTCCAATGTAACAATCCTCCAATAGTAATAATTCTCTGCCAGAGTGCACTATGTGGTAACAGTGCACCCAATATTAATAATATTTTACCTCAGAAGTACTAGTAATCATGTTCCTCGTAATACCTCAGCAGTAATAAAGCCAACAATAATGCCCCGGTAGTAATAATTCCCCCTATAATGTGTGCTTGTACAAAAAATACCCCCTTATAATGTGTGCCAGTACAAAAATTACCCCCTTTTAGTGCCCCCAGTAGAACGAATGTGATGGACCCCTAATAATGTGTTCCAGTACAAAAATACCCCTTCTTACAGGCCCCATTGTCCCCATAGTGCTTACCCAGTTACAAAATAATCCCCCCCACGCCCATTGTGGCCCAACAGCATGCTGCCAATTATAAATAATAAACTCAAATACTTACCTCCATTCTGCTGTCTGAAATGTGGTGCAGAACACGGACCTCTTCTGGTCTGTGCCCTGAGCTGTATGCAGCCCGGCTCAGGCAGCGCGATGATGATAACACCCACTCTAATAGGCTACTGGCACTAGGACTAAATCCTATTAGAGCGTAGGGCAGGCAGACATTGCTCCCATGCCCTGTCGCAGTATTCAACTGTAGAACAGCTATGCAGTTGAATATGCAGAAATAAACACTTCCACAATGAAAGCGCTCATTCCCCAAGGCCTTTCCGCTGCCCTTCACTTGTCCCTACCTGGTGCTGCCTCACCTCGCCTCAGTGCATTGCACCCCTGGTGGACGTGCTACAGTCAAGAACCACGGGGCCAATTAGCCCACAGCTGCCTATCATTTAATGAATGAAGACTGCACTATTTAGTCGGTCTTCATTGTTAATGACCGTGCGGCAACATCAATACTTGGCAGCCATTAACAATGAAGGCCAACTATACAGTGTGGTCTTTATTAGTTAAATGAAAGGCAGCTGTGGGCTAATCGACCGCGTGGTTCTTGACTGCAGCACGGCCACGACTTGACCACAGCACGACTATGTCGTGTGGTCGTACCCTTAGGCGTTTTTGGATATAGAAATCTGTGGCATGTTTGCAATTTTTGAAAATTTTTGCAATTATGTTTGCCATCTTTGGTGTGGATTTCACCCTTTTCAATGGAAGCAGGGCCGGCGCCACCCATAAGCAGAGTGGGCCACCACGTAGAGCGCACTCTTGCTGGGGGCGCCTGCGCTCTGGAGTCTGGCTGCCAGTGGCGTTGCGAGGCGGGTGCGGCGCACCGGGTGACACCAGTCTGATGGGGTGTCGCCCCCCCGGACCCAAGTTCCTAACACCACTAGCACCCGCCCCCTTGTACTTGTGTCGCTGATCTGATCCTGTACTTGCCGGCTGCGTGGGCATGAGTTCAGTCACTTCGGCGCGCAATCTCCCACCTTGGGAGGTCACGGGTCTCGCGGGATCATGCGCCGCAGGACGGGATTGCGCGCCGAAGACACTGAACTTAACTGAACTCATGCTCGCGCAGCCAGCAAGTACAGTATCAGCGACACAAGTATGGGGGGCAAACTACATAATGGAGGGCAGTCTGGGAGCAAAATTAACTTGTGTGAGGGCAAAATTACTTATTGGGGGCAAATTATATAATGGAGGGCAGTGTGGGGGCAAAATTACTTAGTGTGGGGGCAAATTACTTAGTGGGGGCAAATTACATAATGGAGGGCAGTGTGGGGGGAAAACAACATAATGTGGCGCAGTGTGGGGGGCAAATTACTGTGAGGCAGTGGGGGGGAAAATTACATAATGTGGGGCAGTGTGGGGGGCAAATTATTTAATGTGAGGCGGTGTGGGGGAAAATTGCATAATGTGGGGCAGTGTGGGGCGCAAATTATTTAATGTGGGGCAGTGTGGGGGCAAATTACATAATGTGAGGCAGTGTGGGGGGCAAATTACTTAATGTGGGGCAGTGTGGGGGAAAATTGCATAATGTGGGGCAGTGTGGGGGCAAATTACATAATGTGAGGCAGTGTGGGGGCAAATTACATAATATGAGGCAATGTGGGGGGCAAATTACTTAATATGGGGCAGTGTGGGGGGCAAATTACATAATGTGAGGCAGTGTGGGGGGCAAATTACTTAATGTGGGGCAGTGTGGGGGAAAATTGCATAATGTGGGGCAGTGTGGGGGCAAATTACATAATGTGAGGCAGTGTGGGGGGCAAATTACTTAATGTGGGGCAGTGTGGGGGAAATTACTTAATGTGGAGCAGTGTAGGGGGCAAATCACATATTCCTCAACCAAATTTAAAAAAAGAAATAATTATCATTGGTGCACTTGAGTTGGTTCCATCTGTTCAAGGAGTCCTACCTTCACAACCAACTTTTTTTCTTTGTTCCAAAGCATCTAAAATGAAGCATAAAGCCACTTCAGCCAGGTAAAAGTGGGTATGTCTGCAGGATCAGACTACTCATTGTTTGCAGTCTGTTAACCATGGAGACACCTAGATCTCCATAGACACAAAAAGATTTTTAATTAGTTTTTCTCCCTCATTGTTTTTCTCCAATGATCTCCATTGTTTTTTTTTTATTTATTTTTTTTGTTCGTTTTTCAACAATGCTTGAAAAAAGTGACACCAAAAGGGACATACTTTAATCTAAAAACATCAAGCATGCAGGAAACGCCATCAATAAATGCAAGGTGTTAAAACACGCTATGAAGGAGAAAAAAAAGCCCCAAAAATGCTACAAAAACAAGTGATCAAATCAGGCTTTTTAAAGGTTTTTTTTCAGGGGGGGGGGGACAACAGGGACATAACTGATTGAAAGAACCCTTATGAAGGCCAATTATGAGTCCTATGTCAGGTGGGTTTATTTTATGTAGCTGTTTCTTTGTTTTCTGTGTTTCCATAAGACACAATGATCACCATTCCTGTCGCCACAGGGGGCGTCACCCAGGGATCCAGACTCTTGAACAAAAATGCTGAATCAGTTCCTGCCGTACATCCTCACATTAAGGGTCCATTCACACGTCCGTTATAACACTTCCATTTAAATCGGAACGTTTTTTCGGATCCATTAATTTCAATTGCCTCTGCAAAAATGCGGACACCAATCATAGTGCTGTCCGAATCACGGAATCCGTTCCGTTTTCCTATTATCGAGTATGCGGATCCAGAAAAAAAATTAAGCTTGTTCTACTTTCTGTCCGTTTTTTGGGTCCGTTGTCCATTCAAGTCAATGGATCCGCATAAATGCGGATGACATGCACAAAACCATCTGTATGTCATCCGATTTTGCGGATCCGTTGACAGGAAATTGGATGGGAAAAAAAACGGAATAACGGAAAAACGGAACGGATTCGGAAGCACTTTAGTAAAAAAAAACGGAAGGTTGTACTGAAAAACGGATCCGCAAAAAAAAGGTTTATCTGGAAAGGTAAAAATACTGACGTGTGAATGGACCCTGAATATGACTCTTTATGCAGCATTTCATTACCCTGCTCCTGTCCCCTACATAAGTTTCCAGAGTCTTGGATACTGGCTGAAGCAGGGGTGCATCTATAATGGGGAGCAGAGGTAGCAGATACACCCAGAACTTGGGAGCAACTTGGGGTGGGATGGGGGATATTTCAGATTTTTCAGATATGGCATGCAACGTTTGCAGTAGTTGTAGTGGTAGTCATTTAGATTATTACCCAACTTTCCCAGAAATGGATATAACTATATATGACTGTACAGAATTTTTTAAGAGGTTGTCCAGTTTCCTCAGGATAGGTCCTCGATATCAGTGGGGGTCTGGCAGCCCCGCCGATCAGCTGTTTGAAGGAGTAAAGACACTCGTTCAAGGGCTGCGTCTTTGTCAATGTTTTTGCGCATGCCGTCTAGATTGTATCAGCAATGCAGTGCAATTACCACTTCCCCTCACAAGCGCCATGCCCCTTCTAACAGCTCATTAGAGGGGGTGCTTGGAGTTCCACCCCCACTGATTTGATAGCGATTACCTATCCTACGGATAGGTCATCATTATTATGAAACCGGACAACGCCTTTCAAAACGTCAGAATTATATTTACTGGTGATTTTAGAGCAAATGGAGATTTCTGAAACGAATAGAAAAAAAGTCTCCCATAGCAACCAATCACAGCACAGCTTTCCTTTCTTACAGTGCTCATGAAAAATGAAAGCTGCGCTGTGATTGGTTGCTAGGGGTATTTTCTTTAGACAGTTTCCTGTACCTGCCGCCATGCTTTTCTTACACCTTCTCGATATTTAGAAGCCCCAATAAATTTGCTGGAGACCCTGGCTCTGCTCCTGTAATAGGCATGCACGCTCCAAGCAGCTTCAGCTAATGTAACGTAATCCCCATGATTTATCTCTAATTGGGCCTTTTAGTGATTGAATTGACAGTAATGAATGAATAACATCCTCCTAATATGCTTTTTCCATTTGGCTCCGTCCTGGAAATTTCTCCCTCCTTCCTTCTTCTTCACTTTCCACAGGGGGAGGGCGGCAGAATTTTCAGCTTATCCATACAATATGTTCGGAGGCTGCAATCTAATGCGCCCTGTTTACAATAAACGCCAAAGCGCCGCGCATCGATTGTCCGTCCGGCCCAGGTTACATTAGGTGGCTGGAAGGTTAATGCGAGTCCATTTGACTGGGGAGTGAGCGCTACCCGAATCCGCGTGGGACACGTCGGGGTTTAAGTAAACATGAGTAAATATCCGCATTTGTCAAAATATTGATCAGCTCTAGAAATAACAGGGTTGATTTATTCCTTCTCTGCAGGAGACGGACAAGTGTGCAAATCATCTCTCCTATATTCAATTTCTTTATAAAGAACACCCAGCGGCAAAACGTTAAAAGGGTCATGTGCATTTAAAGCAATAGGACCGTCGGGAATTTAATACAAGTATCGTTAAAACAAAAAATATCAAGTCCATCACGTCTTTTCGGAAGCATTGGTCGGAAATTACAATTTGCTTTTACTTGTGGAGATAAAATTCCAATCCTTCAAATCTTCCCTTCAATTTCACCGCAAATCCGCAGCAAAGTCTGCCAGTGTAACTACATTTTGCAGCAGATTTGTGGCAGATTTCACCCCTTCTACACTAAAAAAGGAGGGGAAATCCACAGTGAAAACTCGCTGCAGATATTGTAAGGGTGCATTCACACGACTGTATAAATGGATCCGCATCCATTCCGCAAATTAGCGGAACGGGTCCGGACCCATTCATTTCAATGGGGCCACAAAAGATGCGGACAGCACATCCATTGTTCCGTTCCGTGGGCCCGCAAAAAAGATAGAGCATGTCCTATTCTTAGGCATTCTCTAAATCCGTGTTTTGTGGAACCGCAATTTGCGGACTGCAAAACACCTTACGGTCGTGTGAATGCACCCTCATGCTGGGGATTTAAAAATCATGGATGAGAGTTGTTCAATTTCATCCACTTTGCTGCTGCATATTCGGTCAGTAAAATCCACAGCATTTCCATCCCGTGTGGACGCGAATTCTGAACTAGCTTAAAGGGTTTGTCTCACTTCAGTAAATAGCATTTATCATGTAGAGAAAGTTAAAACAAGGCACTTCCTAATGTATTGTGATTGTCCATATTGCTTCCTTCTCTGGCTGGATTAATTTTTCCATCACATTATGCACTGCTTGTTTCCATGGTTACGACCACCCTGCAATCCATCAGCAGTGGTCGTGCTTGCACACTATAGGAAAAAGCACCAGCCTATGTGAGCACCCACAGTCTCAGCCAGCAGAGAGGCTGGCGCTTTTTCCTACAGTATCCAAGCACGACCACCACTGATGGATTGCAGGGTGGTCTTAACCATGGAAACAAGCAGTGTATATTGTGATGGAAAAATGAATCCAGCCAGGGAAGGAAGCAATATGGATAATAAAAATACATTAGTAAATGCCTTGTATTAACTTTCTCTACATGATAAAAGCAACTTGCTAGAGGTGCACCTAGCCTTTCTGCTGCCTGAGGCGAAAACTGAAACAGCGCCCCCCCTCGCCCCCATGCCAATTTCTTAACCAACCCCTTTGCCACAATGCCGCTGCTCTTCTTTTGCCCCACCTGGTGCTGCCTGAAGCGATCGCCTCACTTGGCCTCATTGGTGTTGTACCCCTGCCACTTGCTGAAGTGAGACAACCCCTTTAAGATGTCCAATGATTCTCTCCCATCTAATTTTAGGTGTTTCAAGTTGTCCGAGTGTTTAAAGGGAGTCTATATGTCCTGCTCCCTCTTGTTATGACCCCTGAAAACTGGTTTTATAAGTATGCCGATACGGAATAAAAGAGCCCAAGGGGCTGTACTAACTGGACACTGTACTGGCGCAGGCACAGTTCAGCTGAAGAAGTCGATGCTCAAATAAGTTCACAAATGGCACAGACACACATGTAAAGGAGATGTGCGCCTGTGCGATTTGAAGCAGTATCATGATAATGTTGAGGCTAGGAGATGGAGAGAAGAAGGGGAGGAGCAGGGCTCCTTTAGGGATAAGTACAGCCCCTTGGGCTCTCTTTTTCTTTATTATAAAAACCTGATTTTAGGGATCAAACAAAGAGGGAGCAGGACATAAAGATATATTTAGAAATAACAATAGGAGGGCTACACTGCGATGCAAAGGGTTAAAAACGGTCGCCGCTGATGACAGACTCCATTTAAAACTGATGATGTCCACAGAATAGGTCATTGGTTGGGTGTCCAATTCCTGACACTCCTGACGATCAGCTGTTTGAGGAGACCACGGCACTTCAGCCGCGATCCAATGGACAGCGCTTTGCAAGGAGGTTGCAGCACTCACTGGAGCGCCACAGCCTCTTCAAACAGCTGATCGGGGTGCTGAGAGTCGGACTCCCACCAATCAGATACTGATAGCCTATCCTGAGGATAAGTTATCAGTTTAAAACTATCAGAAAACCATTTTAAATGGATTTTCTATTTGAAAAAAAAAAACTATTTCATACACTCCATTAGGGAATTCTGATGTAGTAGAGTTGAGTCCCCTAGTCTGGATTTTTATCTATTGGCCAGAGTGGAGAGGGATTATGAAAAGCATATCTTGCTGTAGAAAGCTTCTCCTACGTTATACAGACAACCCTAACCCTACACAAACAACCCTTTGATTGTAATAGCTACATAGGTGATAAGTGTCTGATCTTTGGGGGTCCTAAACCTAGGATCCCACTAGTCATGAGAAACTGAGAGAATGGAGCAGTGACCATTGGTTAAACTTGTATATTATTGATTCAGTCAAACTCTATGGGGCTGCTAGAGATAGCTGAGAAATGGAGCATCATTTCTATAAACAGTTCTATAGCTAATGGGTATAATATTCCACCGCTCCATTCAAACGGGGAACAAATGGAATGAGGACCTCTGGTGGATAGGTTGTAGTTCTGGGCCAACCCCTTTAGTTTCCCCTGTGATGGCGCTGCAGGGAAATTGGCCACTTACTGGCAGGTTTCACCACAGATTACAACTGCTTGCTGACAAGTTGTGCTCACCTTGTTTTTGAGTGACTCTTCCAACAAGTTGGGATTTCCAAGGAGAAGAGTGATCTTCTGATATGAAATAGATACACGTGAGAAGATCACATAGATGAAGCCTGGCAGTGATGAAGGCTCAATGTTTATGCTTGTTGTAAAATGAAAAAGCTTCTTCTACCATGGAAGATTCTTGTTTATTGCATCTGTTCAATGGGCTGGAAGGTGGAGCATGAAGTAAAACCCAATTTTCCCGGAAATCTCCAGTAAAAAGATATGTTCTGTTGCTCTGTAATGGATCCATTATAAGTCATGAGAGCCATCAGACTCTGTTGTACAGTAGAGCAAATCCATCAGATTTGTCATGACTCCTCTAATAACAGAAGCCATGACTCCAGTGTGAACTCCGTGGTCTTTTTCGAACAGCTGATCAACATGGATGCCAGGAGTCAGTTCCTCACCAATCAGATATTGATGACTAATGTTGAGCGAATCGAAGTCCCTGAAAAATTTGATTCACCGCGACGCCGAATTTCCTCATGCTTCATGGTAGTGAATCGGTTTTCCCTGAAATTGTGTAAAAAAATAATAATAATCATATATTTACCTCATTCATTTGCTGGCGACAGGCCAGCCCGCCGACATCTTGATCGAGATTTCACGCCAGATCTTCAATTTTATTTTACACCCGATTATTGCTGTTAGATACTGCGATCATGTATGTTCATAGCATCTGACGGGTACAATGACTGGGAGTGATGTATTGCACCCACTACTTACAAAGATATGCGCTTTGTGACAAAGTAATTAGTCAGGAAGCAAATAATTTTTGTAAAATTTGGTGATGCAGCTGAATCTAATTTTTTAATACTTTGCTCATCTCTGTTGATGACCTAGCATTTAGCTCTCAGAAAACTCCTTTAAGGTATGGACATCGTATGTAAACCTTCACACAGACATTTTTATTTTTGGCATGTCTCGAAATGAGAGCATTGTGCTTTTAATGCCAAAACTGCTTATTGGTCTTGGGCATGGGTGTAACTACCAGGGTAGCAGGCAACTAAGGAGGTCCATTTACACTCAGACATAATTTGCGGTTAGTGATAAAAAGTATATAATATGCCATGGAAAATTTTATACAACCCCATTCTAAGTTTTACTATGGAGCCTCAAGGTTACTTCTTCTATTTCTATTGTTCCTTCTGCGCTGCGTTACTTTTTACATTTTTCTTGTGCTGTGATTCCCTACAATATTCCTGTACTGTGACATCAGATGTGCCTTATTCCTGCGGGTGACATCACTGTACATATATTTTTTTAGTGTTGTAGTAACATTACTGAGCTGATTATCCCTTTATTCCATCATTGTTTTATCTCTGTACTGTGACATCACTATGTGCTTTATCCCTATATAATGATGTCAATCTGCGCCACCGCCAAATGTGGAAAATAGTTCTTCTCCAGACATTTTGAACTGACTCCTTTACTTGTACATAACACTAAAATAGTAATTGCTATATATTGTGAAGGATGTAGTAATGTACAGTGAGGAACAGAAGTATTTGAATATCCTGCGATTTTGCAAGTTCTCCCACTTAGAAATGATGGAGGGGTCTGAAATTCACATTGTAAGTGCATTCCCACGCTGAGAGACAGAATAAAAAATAAAAATCAGGAAATCACATTGTATGATTTTTAAAGAATTTATTTGTCTTGCACTGCTGAACATAAGTATTTGAACACCTGAGAAACAGCAAGAATTCTGGCTCTCAAAGACCTGTTACTGTGCCTTTAAAAAGTCCACCTCTACTCCACTCATTAATCTAACTTAGTAACACCTGTCTGAGCTCTTTAAAGACACCTGTCCACCCCACAGTCAGTCAGTTCGCCAACTACTACCATGGGCAAGACCAAAGAGCTGTCAAAAGACACCAGAGACAAAATTGTGGACCTCCACAAGGCTGGAAAGGGCTACGGGGCAATTGCCAAGCAGCTTGGTGAAAATAGATCAACTGTTGGAGCAATTGTTAGAAAATGGAAGAGGCTAAAGATGACTGTCAGTCTCCCTCTGCTGTGGGCTCCATGCTAGATCTCAGCTCGTGGGGTATCACTGATGATAAGAAAGGTGAGGAATCAGCCCATAACTACAAGGGAGGAGCTGGTCAATCACATGAAGAGAGCTGGGACCAGTTTCAAAGGTCACTGTCGGTAGAACACTATGCAGTCATGGTTTCAAATCATACATTGCACGGAAGGTTCCCCTGCTCAAGTCATTACATGTCCAGGCCCATCTGAAGTTCGCCAATGACCATCTGGATGATCCAGAGGAGGCATGGGAGAAAGTCATGTGGTCAGATGAGACCAAAGTAGAACTTTTTGGTCTAAACACTTGTGTTTGGAGGAAAAAGAAGGATGAGCTGCATCCCAAGAACACAATCCCTACTGTGAAGCATGAGGGTGGTAACATCATGCTTTGGGGATGCTTTTCTGCGAAGGGGACAGGACGACTGCACTGTATTAAGAGAGGATGAACGGGCCATGTATTGTGAGATTTTGAGCAACAACCTCCTTCCCTCAGTCAGAGCATTGAAGATGGGTCGTGGCTGGGTCTTCCAACATGACAACGACCTGAAGCACACAGCCAGGATAACCAGGGAGTGGCTCTGTAAGAAACATATCATGGTTCTGGAGTGGCCTATCCTGTCTCCAGACCTAAATCCAATAGAACATCTTGGAAAGGAGCTGAAACTCTGTGTTGCTCAGCGACAGCCCTGAAAACTGGCAGATCTAGAGGAGATCTGTGTGGAGGAGTGGGCCAAGATCCCTGTTGCAGTGTGTGCAAACCTGGTCAAGAACTACAGGAAACGTTTGACCTCTGTAATTGCAAACAAAGGCTTCTGTACCAAATATTAACACTGATTTTCTCAGGTGTTCAAATACTTATGTTCAGCAGTACAAGACAAATAAATTCTTTAAAAATCATACAATGTCATTTCCTGATTTCTTTTATTTTTTATTCTGTCTCTCAGAATGAGAATGCACCTACAATGTAAATTTCAGACCCCTCCATGATTTCTAAGTGGGAGAACTTGCAAAGTCGAAGGGTGTTCAAATACTTCTGTTCCTCACTATATGCATTATGTGGGACGGATAGGGTCTTTGTATAATAGATTGTAATATTCAGGTAAAAAGCCAAGTTGAACAGTGTTTGTCCTCCAACTTTGCCTCATATACATTGAAATATTACAGCTCCAAACCAACTCAAATTTTTGCTGAGCTATAATGGGGCACCCATTGATTTATCTCTGATTTCATACTGGGGCATATGGATGTTTTTACGTAGGAGTTATATAGAATACGACAGAAATAATTTTGAATGGTATACAACAGAGCTTTACTTCTCTAGAAGCATTTGGGGAGAATAACCAAGCACTGTATGACAGCACATGGAGTGCCTATGGCTCCCTAGCCTGTGCCTGTAACGCTCCCTTAGCATATTCTATGTTCAGTTTACCAAATGGGCCATGTCATTATATCATAAGGACAATAATGTTAGAACACACAATGTACATTAGCTTTGTTTCATTGTGTTAGATGAATTTCTACCATACCCAAAAAGAAATGGAGCAAACACAAAAAAAATTTTTTCGAGAGCAATCAGAAAGAATTACAACGGTTACTATCCTAACCACAAGGATTGATAATAGACCTGACAAAGAACACTTCATCAGGAAACAGAAATTAGGTCTTATTAACCAGAACTGATTGATCAAACCTGCTTAATGTTGATATACATCTCCCCATTGATGCAATGTTGACCTTGATTCCTCTGTCGTCCGTGTGGTTATGGAGCATATGTGAGCGAGATACCTATCGGAGATTGTGATCTGTTGTGGCCCTCACGAGTTACTCATGAGGAAAAGAAGCGAGAGAACACAAAAGGCGATATTGAGATAAAGTCTCAAGCAGTTTGATTTCTTTCTCATCTTTCCAGCATGTCAGCAGATTGAACCTCACCCACAACAAAAAATGATGTCCAGATACAAGGGACGGTATTTCCACCACTGCGGCGGAAGGTTTCGTAAACCTACGTTAACCTGGCTTGATAAAACAGCTCAATCGTATGATTTGACCTTAATGACTCAATGTACCGCTCAAAGTTAACACTTTAACTTCCGTTCTCTCCCACAGCATGCAATAAAAAAAAAAAACATTCAGCATGCAATTAAAAATTTGAAGAAAGACCTATATAGAGGACCAGTGATCCTATAGCTGAAATAAAAACTGGGCTTTCCTTCTACAGTTATTAACTCATGATCTCAACCTTAACAAGATAGGGTATACACTGAGTTGGACCTGTTCTAACCAAATGGAGCGTGTATGACCCCTCTCTCTCCATAGTACCCTGCCTCTGTGCTATACTGTATAAACCCTTGATATATCATGAGGCTTGGACTGTCCTACTAGATTACCATTTAATGCTCCAGTGGGACAACCACAAGAGAGTCCGTGAGGACTTGCAGAGAACATATTCTGCTGAAGTTGATCACGTTTATGAGTTGACTACCTATAATCTTCAGGCTGTATGTGCCAAAAAACTGTAGTTTACAATTCAGTTAAAAGAGGATATGCACCTGTTCTGTACCACCATTATCTCTGGTTGTCCCAAGGTACTTCACTCGAATTGTGCAGTGGTTTTTAGTAGCATGCAAAGATCAAAATGGACTCTTTGCCACCTAGGACAAAAAGTGTGATCTTTGTTCCCCCCTACAGACCTTTTCCATTACACTAGGGCTCATTGCCTCTTTTTTTTTGCTAACTCTACAGTTCCTCTGTAGAGGGAAGTCCTATACAGGTTCTCGCCACCCATTAGACAACGGGGAACAAACAGAACTGGACCCACCTCTCAAAGAACCCCTATAGACAACCACATGGGCTGCTTCTATGGTATGCATACCCTTGGTGGTTTATAAGAAAGAGTGGATCTTATGGAACCACAGCCTGATAGGACCCCTTGCTGTTAATTCTCATGGTTGCCCCCTTTGCTGACATCACAACTTGAGTCACAACTTGAATACAATAATTTTGCTGAAAAAAAATGGGTTAAAAATCTTTTATTCCTTGATGATTCAATTTCACCAAAATAATAATAAGAGAAGGAATTTCAGTCTCTCCTTGAACTACTCTCAAAGCACAAGGGTAATAATAGGGGATAGGCACCTCCGCCTGCCCCCTACATGTGAACATCCCATTCAAATACCACGGCAATCCATTTCATTTATTTTCCCTCTAAACAAGTTCTTTTATCATGAAGCAATAAATTTGTCTCGGCTCTAGCAAATTTGTTGCGGGTGACAGAACACCAGCAAATTGATTAATCGCCCTTGTAGACTGCAAAATGAGAAAAGCAAGGGATTATTATGAATTGCGTCCTTCTTATGCAGTGGAGAGTCATTATTCACAGAGCATATGCTTCCTGTACCCTCTCCGTGCAGTGGATCCCATCTATTTGCAGCAATGCTTACACAAGTCAACAAACATGCATTTATTAAGATGTGAGGGGAATGTTATTAGAAGGTGAAAAATAGCTCCTTTTCAGAGGTTTGCTGCCCAGGATATTTCAAGTGTGACGTATTTTCAAGATTGTTATGGACTTTCCCATTGCCTTTAATAGTTTATGATGAAAAAGTATGAAATTATTCACATATATCTATATGTGCTCAACCTCCAGCAGAGGCATTACAGCACTCAATAATCATCATTCTTTGATTATTGGAAAGTCATGTCAAATAACTTTAAAGGGTTTTTCCGAGACTTTAGAACATGGCCTAGACACCGCCCAACCTTATTGAAATGAACTGGGCTGAGTGCGATGCCCAGCACAGCAGCTATATAATGTACTGCGCTGTGCTTGGTAAGCTGCGTGAAGGCAAAACAGCTGATCGGCGGTGGTCCCAGGTGTCCAATCACCACCGATCAGATACTAATGACCTTTCCTAAGGATAGGTCATCAGTTTCAAAGTCTTGGAAACACTTTTAAGACATTGAGAACCTTACAGAGTTTTCCCTAGGGTATATTAGCTGTTACCACCACAAAGGGTGTTCTTCTGCAGCAAAAGGACTTCAAGAACCACTGTAGATACCAGGACCAATATAGGGCCATTGGTGTCCAGAAGACAAAAAAATGTAGTTGTAAGTTGTAAGTGGCACAGGCGCTGAGTATTACGTTTCAGGACATGTGTGGAACAAAAAATTTGGAATATTTAGGAATACGTTTTGTGCAGCGGCACACGTAGAGTGATCTGGGTCCTTTTGTATAGGAAAAGGCATGGTGCCAACTAACAACGACTATTGCCATGGTTCACTTTATTTGGGTCAATATGCATTTGAGGAGCACTTGCTTTACTTAAAGGGGTTGTGCAGTGCTGTAATATTGATAATCTATCCTCAGGATAGGTCATCAATACCAGATTGGAGGAGGTCTGACTCCTGACACCAATAACAGGTAGCGGTGCTCATGTGAGTGCTGATTCCTCCGCAGAATTACCTGTGCTTGTAGAGGCTGCGCAGTGTAATTACAATTGATCGTCCCATTCAAGTGAAAGGTATGAGCAGTTGTGATTACTTTGTCCCTTCAATGCAAATTAGATGAAGCAATGAAGCACAGGTAATTTTAAGGAAGAAAGCAGCGGGGAAGGCGTTATCTGTATGGTACTATTATTTCTGCAGTATAGTGTTTGGGGGCATTAGGGAGCACAGTGGGCACAGTATTGGGGATGGAAGCAGGAAAAATACTGTTGGAGCACCAGGGTGGGTAGGATTATGAAAGAATGAGGAATCTACGATGTCTATGTGGCAAACTCTGCAGAGACGTGTTTGAAAGATGTCATCATGGTGGTCTGCTTACAATGGAGAACTTTTACATTAAAGGGGACATCACTGGATGTAATAGGTGTGTAATGCTCTATTCTGAATGTAATGTCCATCTAAATTTTTCTTTTTTTTAATAGGCCTTGAGAGGGTAAACTACAGAATACGATTTATTTTTTACTTGTTGGGGCTCAAGCTTGAGGAACAGCCCAGGGCCTTTGGGCCATTTAATCCACACCTGGTCTGAACAGATATATAGGGTCACATTTATGAACACCAGCATTTTAGATGACGGTCTTAATAAAGCCCCATAGCTGGAGGAGGATCCGCCGAAGTTATGAAGAGGAGCTGGCCTCTCCATAACTTCGGCGCATCCAGCACCAGTTCTAAATGTAGGAAAGCTTCCCAGCTGTCCTACATTTAGACCTTTTTTTACGCCTAAAACCCATAGAAATTGGTAAATGAGACGGGCCTACCAGCCCATCCCCCTCCCTGCGGGTTGCAGAGAGCGTCGCAACTGACCATTGTACCGCCATCTGCGCCTGAAATACGCCTAATTTAGTCGTATTTGAGTATAATAAATGACCCCCATAGAATTTAATAGATCTGTGTGGAGAATATGGACAGCACATGGACATGAATCACTGATGTGTCAGTACGGCCTCACGCACACAGATGTCTGTATTTCAGTCCGCAAAATACAGACAACTTTGGTGTGCATTCCAAATTTTTCTCATTCCCATCAATACAAAGGGCTATTCTCATTCGCAATATGGGCAAGAATGTGCCATGCTCTATAATTTGTGGAATGGCCACATGGATCCGCAAATAATACGGATGTGGGTATGGCCCCATAGAAATGGATGGGTAAAATTTCAGATAGCACACAGAAGAAAAATACAGCTGTGTGCATGGGATCTTAGCCCTTAATCTACTCCTATTAGCCTTAGTGGTGGCCAATGTTTAGTAGGCTTCTACAGTGTAGACACTTATCATTAGGAAATTATTCTTACACATTATAAATTTATAAAGTAACATTTACACGGTTATAATGAGACAATAAGTTTTATGCATAACTTATGTGCGGTAAGATTTACTGAGCTCCTTGTCAGGTCCATTACTATACTGTATACATATATGACTGTATAAATCTCTTCTATTGTACTTGTATATTTTATTATTAAATGTGCAGATATAAATTAGCGCCATACTGTACATCTCTATCTGTCCTGCAGAATGCTGCACTCATATATATATATAGCAGTCTCCCCATTCGCATCACTTCTAGCCATTGATTAGAAAGTGCATTACTGGGATAAAAGGAACCATTCACAGCACAATCAATTCTTCCCATTCAAGCCAAACTACGTGATCAATTAAATACTGAGTTATTCACACTGTGAGAAGCAGATTATTCATTTATTTGCTGGAGAATAACTCATCGTAAGAGACAGGGATGTAAAACATCTTGTGACTGAAGGATTCGCTTCTAAGGCCCTCATTAATAATGCTATGCACTAACTGCTGGAAGGGCCACTAGAGGGCAAGTTCATTAGAGTGCTACCTTGTGCGGCATAGATTTGAAGCACACCACCAGCCATCACATGGCGACTCTTACAGTATCCTCATAGGGAACAGAAGATGCATCAGATCAGATGGAGAGACGTTTGACCCATGGAATCAGATCCTGCACTAGAAAAATGTATCAAGCAACAATTCTATCAGTGCTCCATACAGTCCACTCCACATATTTCGAGCATGTGTCCAGGATTAATCATTATAATCTCTTCCCACCTAGGACATTGATGGCATATTGCTAGGGTATGCTATTAGTGTTAGATAGGTGAAGGTCCCACGTCCAGGACATGCTCCTATCTCCAGAAGAGCATGTTCGGCCACCCTCTGTTCGAGACTTATAGGCGTTCCGGAAATAGACAAGCACTGGCTCGGCACATTTCCGAAAGTCCCATAGTGGTGAATGGATAAGTGGCCGCGCTTGCACAGTGCCCTCACCATTCACCACTACAGGACTTCTGAAAATATTAAAGCGTGCTCACTCATCTACTTTCAGAACTCCAATAGCAATAAATAGAGAGCACGCCACACATGTGCAGTGTGTTCTCGTTCACTTCGGGGGCCTCGTTCTCTAGAAAGGAGTGGGTCCCAAGCAGTGTTCCCTGTAAGCTTCCTTTATGCCTCGGTTCAGAACCTCTGCAGCCCTCTTTATGCCTCAGTTCAGGACCGCTGCAGCCCGGACTTCATGTAATGGTGTATGCCTGTTCTGTACTCTGGGGAAGCCCACCCTGGCAACGCACACAATTTCCACTGTGTGCATTGCTGTAGTAGGTGGCCCTAGAACTCGGAACAGGCACCCACGATACTGTCCACAGTTCCCTTAATGTCCTGACGTTATCCAGTGTCAGGAAGTTGCTGTGCGGCGCTCCAAGCTGGCCTAGCCTCCTTCCTCATGCGCTGCTGCTACTGGAAGAGGAGAACATGTGCAGCGAGGCACAAGAGGGGAAAAGAGGAGGAGACGGCATGTTCTTAGACCTAGCCCCCCAGCCAAAGTGTTGAAGTGGCGTCCGAGATCCCCAAGGGCCAAGCCAAGTAATTGTAAATTTTCATGTGAAATATTTTTATGTTATACACATATAGCATACACTGTGCCACACAATATACAGTATACCGCTACACTGTGTAGGGGTTATACTGTTTATTGTACAGCATGGCGCAGGGGTTATATTGTCCGGCATGGTTTAACCTACATACATTTGCTGTACAATATACATTATAATCCCTGCACCATGCCATACAATATACAGTATAACCCCTACACCATGCTATACAATGTACATTATAATCCATGCACCATGCCGTACAATATACATTATAATCCCTGCACCATGCTGTACAGTATACATTATAATCCATACACCATGGTGTTCAATATATAGTATAGTTCATACACCACGGCGTACAATATAGAGTATAGTTCATACACCATGCCATACAATATACAGTATAGTTCATACACCATGCTGTACAATATACAGTATAGTTCAGACACCATGCTGTACAATATACAGTATAACACCTACACTGCAGGGTTATTGTGTATATTGTACGGCATGGTGTATGGATTATAATGTATATTGTACGTCATGGTGCAGGGATTATAATGTATACTGTACAGCATGGTGTATGGATTATACTGTATATTTTACGGTATGGTGTATGGATTATAATGTACATCGTATTGCATGGTGTAGGGGTTATATTGTACAGCATGGTGTATAAATTATACTGTATATTGTACGGCATGTGGCAGAGATTATAATGCATTCTGTATGGCATGGTGTAGGAATTATACTGTATATTACACAGCATGGTGCAGGGATTATACTGTATTGTACGTAATTGTGCAGGGGTTACCCTGTATGCTCTTTGATGTGACAATTATCTTAGGTTTTCCTATCGCCCACCTGATGGTGCTGTGCCCAGCTCTTAGCCGACCCCGCTCAGCAGCTGCCAAGTCTTAGACGGAACACTGGTCCCAAGTTAGGATAATTTAAGGGGCCAAAACCTTTAATTATCTATATATCAAATATCACAAGTTGCTTTCACTCAGGAGCACAACGTCTTTTACTTATGACTTGGTCACATGGTGACAATAGCATTTCTACCATTTTGTGTACACAGCTCCCATGCAGACCGATGATTCTTGAATAAACATGCAATCACGTGTTTCTCTGTTCCATCTCTTCCAGAGACAGAGCTAGGCCTTCATTCAAAAGGATGCTATTTGGAGTTCCTCCTCCACAAAGTAATGCATACAGATGTATACACAGGGATTTGTAGTTCAGGAGCCCAGTCAGCAAAGTGGTTCTGCTCCTGCTGGGTATGATTAATTTTTTCTAACCTTAACCTTCAAAGTTAATCTGTTGCCAAAATACACTATATTGACAAAAGTATTGGGACACCTACATATTACACCTACCAGAGCTTTTATGGCATGCCATTCTAAATCCATAGGCATTAATATGGAGTTAGTCCCCATTTTACAGCTAAAACAGCTTTCACTATTCTGGGAAAGCTTTCAACAAAATTTTGTAGTGTGTCTGGGAATGTTTGCCAATTTATCCAGAAAAGCCTTGGTGAGGTCAGACGCTGATGTTGGACTAGAGGACCTGGCTCGCAATCTTCACTGTAGTTCATCCCAAAAGTGTTCAATGGGGTTGAGGTCCGGACTCTGTACGCCCAGTCAAGTTCTTCCACACCAAGCCCACCTCATCATGTCTTGGACCTTGCTTTGTGCATTGGGGACACTCATGCTGGAAAGGAAAAGGGCCTTCCTCAAACCACCCTCACAATGTTGTCCAAAACGTCTTGGTATGCTAAAGGATGAAGATTTCCCATCACTGGACTAAGGGGCCTAGGTCAACAACTGAAAACAACTCCATAGCATCATCACTCCTCCTCCAAACTTTACAGTTGGCACAATGCAGTCAGGCAGGTAACATTCTCCTGGAATTCGCCAAACTCAGACTCGTCCATCAGATTGCCAGATAGAGTAGTGGGATTCATCGCTCCACAGAGCCTGCTCCAGAGTCCGGGGTGGTGTGCTTTACACTACTGTATCCAACGCTTGGTGATGTAAGTCTTGCATGCGGCTGCTCGGCCATGGAAAGCCATGTCATAAGACTCTCGGCAGAGCACAGTTTTTGTGCTAATGTTTATGCCAGAGGAGGTTTGGAGCTCTGCAGTTATTGAGTCAGCAGAGTGTTGGCGACTTATGTACTACGCACTCCGCAACCCCGCTGTGTAACTTCTCGTGGTCTCCACTTCGTGGCTGAGTTGCTGTGATGCCTAAACACATTCGCTTTGCAATAATATTACTCACAGTTGATCATGGAATATCTAGGAGGGAAGAAATGTTATGCATTGACTTGTGGCAACTGTGGCATCCTATTACAGTACCACTCTGGGACTCAGTGAGATGACCTATTCCTTCACAAATGTTTGCAAAGGCAGGCTGCATGACTAGCAACTGGATTTTATACACCTTTGGTAATGGGACTAAATGAAATACCACAATTCAATGATAAAGAGGTGTGTCTCAATACTTTTCTCCATATGGTGTATTTTTTAAATGTTTTTATTAAGTCTTGTTGCTGGATCCAGTTTACCCAGCACACCCCTATCCACACCCCTCCTACATCTTACCCCTCTTTTTGCTGTCTGTAGGCTAACAAGAAGAGGGGATGTAGTCGGACTGTAAGATCTGACGACATGTGTGGCTTGTTTGTAGACTGTTACCATGGATACACATAGGTCTGCATAGGAGAAACATACAAAAATATTTTTTAAATAAACACATTGCAAATGGTATTTTGCATTTAAGATAATTCAGAGTAATAAACATATGGGGTCATTTATTAACATTTTTATGCCACTTTTTGGTGTATTTATGTCGCAGATTTCGCCGCAAAGGTGTTTTTTAGCAGAATCTGCGACTTTTCCCCATACACACCCAAAAAAGGGCCGTGGCATGGGTGGGGAAAAGGGTGGGCCATAAGAACCATCTCGTTCATCATTTTCCATGCCGGTTTTTGAAGTGGAAAATTACCTTAAACTATGAAGCTGGCAGTAGCAAGCATTAAAGTTATGTAGCGGCCACGCCTCAACATAACTTTTGTCGCATCCTCCGGCAGCACAGTGGGATTAAGACCGGCATCTAAATCACCGGTCAAAATAATGGTCCCCTATAGTCTGTTAAGGGACTGATCTTAAAAGGGAACGGTCCTAAAGAGGTAGAAGACAAGCATGTGGTGCCTCAAAAGTAGGTTAACAGAAAGTTTAAATGATATAGATAATATGTGCACCTACGCTGAAAAGTTCTAGCTTGTTATAAATCCCTGTGGCCTACAAATGCCAAATGCTGACTTTTTGGACAGTCTGAAAAACGACATTCAAAAAATATCATACACAGAGCTCATGTCTAGTACTTTCTAATTGCCAATATCCGACCTCAGAGGTGGCTGTACGGAAGTAACAAGACTCCATCGGCACAGGCCTTTCTGCATAAGAAATGTTATGTAAATAGCAGAATTTATTCCATAAGAAGCAGGTCCAACATCTGACAGCTATGTCTGCCTCCAGAACATTACAGATTTGCCCCCCCCCCCATGTCCCCCCAACACACAAAAATAAGAATAAAATTCTCTTTGATACACATTCTTTTGTAAGTAAGCTGTGCAATGCCTGCAGTACACAGGATGCCTGGCATAAGCGAGGGAGAATTTAATTACCACTTCTGATGTTTGGCTGACGTCTGAACTCGGCATATATTTATAGCAAGCGTCTCATCCCTATAAATTTCACTCACCTTTGAGGTTTTTATCTGAAGGGACGGAAGACTCTTTGCCCAGGGAAGACTATCTTACGCTAGTAGGTTTAGCCTGGAAGTTTTAGAGAATGGTTTTGAAAATGTGTGTGTTCAGCTAATAAGTTGTAGTTTTGATCGTGGTTCCGGGAATGAGAGAACTCACATGGAAGGAGAGAATATTCCGGAAGATAAATCCAGCCTGTTTCATGTGGACTAGCCTTTCCTTGTCAACTTAAAACAACTTTAACCCCATTGAAGTTTGTCGACAGTAGACTTTTTATAATGACTGAACCTGGCTCTGGCCTGCAGAGCGTAAAATGTTTCACATAACTTCCACCGTATGTAATTTTCTAGATGTAGATGGACAAATAAGTGGTAATCATCCTATAATTGTTATCAGAATGTATGAGAAAATGGTATAATTTTATTACAGTGGAAACACCAAAGGCTCACACAATAGGTTGGTTCTACATAAAATACCATGGACCAGCTGAACGAGTACATTTCCTGAGAAGACTTCACAACATGAGTATGGGTTGTACCCATGAAAGTATTCCATGTCAGACCACATAAGGACTGTCCACCTACTCATGGTCAATCTCCTGATTGATGTTTGAGGAGGTGGATGTAGAAGAAGAAGAGACTGTAGTTTATCTGGTCAATGATTAACTTCATCTCCTGAAAGTCTCCAACCCCACAGACACATTGATCACCACTATGAGTGTGTTGCAGGAGCAGCATCCTGCTGAGGCAGTACAGAAGATCTCCTTGAGGAGCACTCATTCCCTCCTGCCATTCACTGAATAGGACACAGGCTAGAAAAGCTGGTCAGCAGAAAGTAGACGTGAGCACTACAATATCCCAAACAAAATACCTCACATTCCATTCCGTCTTATGTCTAAAGAGTATTCAAGTGCATAGATAATAGTTCTGATAAATGAAATCTGCAGTTTAATTCTCATGAGGAACTTCTTCATTAAATATTAATTAATAGGTTTATCCAGCTTAGTTTAGCATGGCCTAGATAATTCCTACTGAGAAATGAACGCATTGTATTTACCCTGTATCAATGTACAGTATATAAGCAATTTCATTCCTTAAGATGTTAATCTCCAGGTAGTGTATTACACAGATTTACAGCTGTGGAAACTGACCAAGTATAAATTGACATATGGTGCAGATTTTAAAATCAGCAGCATGTCAATTAATTTAGGAGATTTTAAATGTAGATATCCCTACTTTCAAACTGAGGGGTGAAATATGCAAATAAAAATATTGCTGTGAAATCTATATGTGGGCTTGGCAGCAGATTTGCCATGAATCTGTTGCAAAATCTGCAACTGAATGTACAGTGGAAATATAAGGACTATGTACCTATACCGTTAGTGGTAATTTTAATTTTAGGAAAATGAAGGTAACTGAAAATAGTTGGTGTGGACTATGGCCAATAGTCTGGTGAGTTCTCAGATGGGAAATGTTAAGATAATGAGAAACAGGGCCATCTATGTAAGTAAAAAAAGAGATGACCCAAAGACATTTGCACTAGTTAAGTGGTCGAGAATAAAAGGGAGTTCATCATTTTATGGCAACAGAAAATCTAGGCTTCAGTTGTGTTGCCAAGAGTTAGGTTTTAGGTGGACTCACAAACCAGAATAGGGTTTCCAGGCTATGATTTCATAAGCAACCCCCCCCCCCCCCCTCTCCCAGATTTTAAATTTGGCCAGAGTAGTGGGATAGGAAGAAATTTTGGATATAACCATAGGATTTTCCACCTAGAGGGTGCTCTGTCCACACTTGTGGAATGGTTTCAGCTTGTAACAGAAACCCCAATAATGAATCTGTCACACAGGGGATACCACTAAAGCCCAACAGACACCACTGACATGCAATGGGGTACGCTGCATTAGCCAGCTGTAAGCTACCACTATAAGAGGCCACTATGATTAAAAAACACTGCTGCCATGAATTGTTGAACCTGGTCCATTAAAAGTTTAGGTAGGTGGTACGTGTCAAAGTAGCATCTACTGTACATGAATGCCAGGACCCCAAGTTTTTCCAGCAGAACATTGCCCAGAGCATCACTCTGCCTCTGCTGGCTTGCCTTGTTCTCATAGTGCATTTTGGTACCTTCTCTTCCTTTTGGTCATCTAGACATCACAATTTGGCCCTTGTGAAAGTCAAATCCATACGTTTGCCTATTTTTCTGCTTTTAACACATTAACTTCAAGAACTGACTGTTCACTCATTGCCTTATCTATCATGTTATGGCTGATTGGTGTACAATGGGATGCCAATCAAGTGTGAGTGGGCGACCTGTTTTATTTAAAGAATAGGGATCTATCAAAGTCTGATCTTCACAAAACGTTTGTGGAAGTGTATTATGGCAAGAAAAAGTAGGTTTCTGAGGACCTCAGAAGAAGAGTTGTTGATACTCATAAGGCTGGAAAAGATTAGAAAACCATCTATAAACAGTTCTGACTCCACCAATCCACAGTCAGATAAATTGTGTAGAAATGGTGGACCATTATTACTCTCCCTAAGATTGGTTAACCAACAAAGATCAGGCCAAGAGCAAGGTTATGTAATAATTTGCAAGGTTACAAACGAACCCAAAGTAACCTCTTAGCAGCTGAAGGCATATCTCACTTTAGCTAATGTTATTGTTCATGAGTCCACTATCAGGAGGACACTGAATAACAATAGGGTGCATGGCAGGATTGCAAGGAGAAAGCTGCTGATCTCCAAAAAAAACATTGCTGTCCATCTGCAGTTTGCTAAAGATCACCTGGACAAGCCAGAAGGCTATTGGAATAATGTTTTGTGAATTGATGAGACCAAAATAGAATTTTGGCTTATATGAGAACCATTAGGTCTGGAAAAAGGAAAACACTGCATTCCAACATAAAAAAAACTCATCCTATCTGTGAGACATGGTGGTAATAGTGTTCTGGTTTGGGCCTGTTTTGCTGTATCTGGGCCAGAACAGCTTGTGATCATTTACAGATCAATTGGGGTCATTTATCAAACTGGTGTAAAGTAGAACTGGGTTAGATGCCCATAGCAACCAATCAGATTCCACCTTTCCTTTTTGAAAGCCCCTTTGGAAAATGATAGGTGGAACCTAAATGTACTATGGGCAACTAAGACAGATGTACACCATTTTGATAAATGACCCCAAATAATTTCTAAATTATACCAGCAAATTTAAAAGAAAATGTCAGGACATCTGTCCTTTAGTTGAACCTTGAGGACAGATGCAGCAAGACCCTAAGCTCACATGTTGTTCTATAAAAGAATAGTGAAATAAGAATAAAGTGAAAGTTTTGGAATGGCCATGTCAAAGTCCTGACCTTAATCCAATATGTTGTGAAAGGAGCGGAAGCGAGCAGTTCATGGGAGAAAACCCAACAACATAACAGAGCTGAATATGTTTTGTATGGAAGAATGGGCTAAAGTTCCTCCAAGCCGATGTGCAGGACTAATCAACTATTACCTGAAACGTTTACTTGTAGTTATTGCTGCATAAGTGGGTCACACCAGATACTGAACGTAAAGGTTCATGTACTTTTACTGCTCACAAACATGTGATATTGGATCATTTTCCTCAATAAATAAATAACCAAGTGTAACATTTTAATATTTTTGACTCATTTGTTATGTTTATCGACTTTTAGAACTTGTGTGAAAATCTCTCACACACACAAATATATATATATATATATATATATATATAAAAATATAATTATTGGTATACTGATACGCATGTCTACCGCCTACCTATGTAGAACACAAAAGAGCACCAAAAGTTAAATTACAAATGCCGTTCTTTGTCACCTTAAGGTTCCACTCTCTTTAATGATCTAGAGCTAGGACATCTTATACTCCTTTCAAGCCTGTTATGTGCTGAAAGAAAGGGTTAAATTTAAAAAAGGAAAGGCCAGTCAGCCAAGCCTCCTCTCTTGTTAATATGGTGTCATTAAGACGCAGTCCCACACAGGTTAATATAATTGGGTCTGTGTAGGATCGCTGATCCGCAGCCAGTTACTGCACAGAACAAATGACATTTAAGTGTGAGATGTAGAAGTTGGCTTGTTATCCCTGGGACAGGAACGTCACTTTAGCAGAGGGGACAAGGATAAATTGGCCGGGTGAGAACAGCCTGCATTTATTAGAGAGGAAACTTAACACAGTGGGGAGTGCGGTGATTATCCCTGTTCAGATTTACATGGTGACATACACATTGTACTTACAAGTAATGTGATAAAAGACACACTCACATCTGTAAACCCAGTATGTATGTAAATATATATATATATTTTTATTTTTTATTTTTTTTGTGGTGATGTGTACAGTACAAGTGCTGGGAGGCGTGATTATCCCACCCAGATACCTCAGCTGGGTGAGAAAACTGAAATCCAGAAAGCTGCAGTGGTTTCAGCAAAATGTAGTTTGCTGAGACAGTTTTGTCTAGATGTTGTTCTGGGCTGGATTTCATGTGGACTAGGGGACAGGTTTGGTAGTGGGATCTGCCAGTCCACAACCTTCCACTACATGTATTGTCTTCTGCCAGGGGTGATCGCAGGTGAGACCTGCTGCTGTAATCACGGAGGGATAAAATAACCCTCTGTGTATGACTTGAGGGAAAAAAGGCTGAGGAAGCCTGAGAGAGAGGGGACTGTGTGGTCTCAGCCAGAAGGGCTGAGGGGCCACGAGGCTTTGTAAAACCTGAAGTTTGGGTGGGGGCCCAGCGACGCCTACGGAAAGAGGGTCGCACGGTCAGAGTCAGGAGGACTTCTGGACCATCTCCCCCCAAGGGTGCTGGTGTGGTCACAGCCTGGAGGCTGCTGGACCGTATATGGCTGAGGAAGCCGGATCTAATCCCATGTGTGAACAGCGCTCTATAGGTGAGGTAGAGACAACACGTGTATTAGGTAGAGCCCAGACGGGCAGGTATTTATTTTCGATGTTTATGTGTATGATGGTGCTGAAGTGCCAAAATAAAGCACCTTTTGGACTTGAACCCCATTGTCAGTGGAGAAGTCTGTGACTGCGACACCCTGAGAGAGAGCGACCCCTTACTATATTTATACTCAGTGGTGTAAGGGACCTTTTACATGGTCCGATGTGAGGCCATAATGAGTACAGATTGTTGATAAAACATCTCGTTTGAGGAGCTTTGTATACAGCCTGATGGAAAGTGCACGGGGGAATGAACAATCATTACTAAGATCATTCATCCACCATACACTTTACATTATGTCAAATGCACATGCCCTGTTTGCTCATGTACAAGTTCTGATTAGCCGACAAGTTTAGCTCATTCCTGATTATCCGTGTAGAAGACCCCAAACTCCTGGGTTATAAATCACAAATTTATAATAGTTCCCCTTTTTACCATGTACCATTTATAATACTGATGTCTTTCTATGTGGCAGAGAGTGGGAGTGAGAGGTGTTCCTTTTATACAATGTCTTTGTGCTATTTTACCATGACCATAAAGTTAAAGGGGTTGTGTCACTCCAGCAAATTGCATTTCTCATGTAGAGAAAGTTAATACAAGGCACTTACTAAGGTATTGTGATTCTCCATATTGCTTCCTTTGCTGGCTGGATTAATTTTTTCATTGCATTATACACAGCTCGTTTCCAGGGGTTATGGCCACCACTGCAGCACAGAAAAGAGGTGCCCGGGATAGAAGCTGCCGCACATTCATACCTATGTAAGCTCCTACGGTCATGGTCACCAGAGACGCTGGCACTTTTTCATTTGGTGTACAAGCACAGGCGCTGTTCCCTCCAATCATCGTCTGGTGGCGTGCCCGTTCTGTAGACAGGAGTGGGTCCCAGAGTTGGGACATGCCTAGCGATATGCCTCCAATGTCTGAGATGAAGAAACCCCTTTAAATCCAAGGCTTTTGTCCAGGTTTGACTGGTGCTGATGCCAGCCCTGCCTTCGATACATTTTCAAGTCAATCAGTGCTGTAGTAAAAGTGGAATTGTGTTTACAGAGGTACAAACTAAGATGCCACACAAACAGTGACAACACTGGGCCATGGTAGATTCTCGACACTTTGCAGATGTTTAGACATAACCATGAAGCCATAAGCACTGAGAACTATAGATATTCACATAATGGTAAGTGCATCTGTGGTCGGCAAGACAAAAAGTCACCATATCATGATGATAAGGGAGGCTCATATCCATGAGATAAATATTGTAGGAAAGCCAAATGAGAGGACTGCTGGTTTCCTGGCAAGCTTCTGCACCAAGGTCCAAGGTTGAGAGGCATGCCTGAGAAAACAATAACACTGTAGAGAAAAATATGTTAACATACCAATGTATAACATAATATATGAAAGATTATGATAATGCCTACACATGAAAATATGAAGGTTACGGCTGAGTATGTATACAGGAAAATACTCTGAATTTACTCATATATTTAAAAAACCCCAAGGCAAAACAATATTAGTAAGGCCAAGTATTACTAGAAGCAATACTAAGAGGCTAAAATAGGAAGGAGATTTATGATAATATGTCTACTAATACAGACTGCCCGAGGTTCAATACATGAAAGATCCAGGTAGATAGACACATAATTCTATGTACAAGTGAAATAAGGGAACTTGGCAGGTTACAAGGCCATTAGAAAGAAGATTAATGCCCCAATTATGACGTCCCTGGTTTATCCTACCAACCTGTTCTCTATCATCGTACTTGCTAGGTATCGCTGCTCAGCCTTATTCACTTCTTTGGGGGCTGAGCTGCGCCAAGGCCATTTGTCCGATGAAGGTGACGTCATATTGTCTAGGCAAAGCTAGCTGATCGGCGGGGGTCCCAGGTGTCGGACTTCCACCGATCAGATACCAATGACCTATCCACTCTTGGACATTATCTGGTCTCTGAATCCTTTAAATTAGAAGAGCAGAAGACATGAGATTAAACAGACCACAAATGTAGTGGCGTGGTGTGGGTTGCCAGCAACCGGAGCAAGCCAAGTATTGCGCCCCCTAACCTGTGACACTTGATTGCCTGGCCCACTGGAGGAAGCAGCATAGCCACTTCTTCCAATCACTACAATGCGCTCATTTAGTGCTATGCAAGGCAGAATGCAGTAACAGTAATAAACCGCTTCTGTCTTCTACACGGGGTCCCTCACAGCTGGAGACCCGACCAGCTCCTGCTAGATAATCCTTTGCTTTATTTGATCACATGCAGTGCGCCAGACTGCAGGGGAGGTTTAGTAAAGGCTGTTTGGAGAGGATGGGAGTGGTGGCGGTAGCAATGAGGGTGGTCGTAGTCTTCACAGTGGCTAGTCCCTCTCCCTGCCGGTTTCCTAGGTCATGCTTGCAGTGGTTGGAGGGGCATTGCCTACTTTCCCTCAGGGAACACTCTGGGCTTTTGGGGGCTCCTGTCTGGTGATGGCTGGGGTGCCCTTGATGTTAGGCGGATAAGTAGCACAGTGCAAGTCAGGAGAGCAAGCCTAGGGCTGGTGGATGGATGGTGAAGTTGATGACCAGGCCCATTTGGTTGTTAAAAATTGAGTTTCTACTAAATAGATCATGGAAGTTGTAGTACCAGTATATGCAGTAGGCAGAGTTCTGAGGTACATCAGTAGGTTATTCCCAAAGGTTGTATATAGTCAGTATCAATGATGGTAGTAGTCCTCTGAGTCTGTGTATATAGAGATGGCTGTCAATCACTGATATGGCCGCCTCCTTCACTTCAAAGACCAGAATGAGCAGTAGAGATATAAATGTGTAAATTACACATTTTACAGAATCTTTTTCCACAAAACTCTACATCAATCTGCTAAGCTTCTCCTACTCTATAACATGCTGCCTGCAGATTACGTTGCATTTTTATGGTGACATGTTCCCTTTAAGTACTATGGCAATAAATATAATATTTGCTCTTTAGCAGTGATCCACTGGGTCACTGCACATGCCTCTATATAAACCACCAATCCAAGAAAAGAAATAAAAGTGGAACGCATAATCATATGGTCAGAGACATACATTACCCTCCCTAACAACAATGCATACCAGAATACCTGTGAAAGATTTTCAGTTCCACCACATATTATGCAATTTAGCTATCTTCTTTTTTTTTTTAAAAGGGGGGAAAAACACCACGCCCTAGGGGACCAGTTTTGCAATGTCATTTTTGGTGGTTCTCTCAGAAGTTTTACTGAAGCAAATACAACCTCTACTTATCCAGGTATATCCTATGCCAGATTTTTTGTTACCCTGTGTATTATCTTCTGTGAGAAAACCTCCCACCTAGAGACCACTCTTCATTGCAATTTTTGGTGATGGTTTCAAATTGTTCGACCCCACAACATGGGATTAGAAAATGGGCTTCTAGAGGGGGTGGTCCTCTGAAGGAAGGCAGCTAGTATGTATAGAACGGTGATGGATTGCTCCAGCTGTGGTAAAACTACGACTCCCAAGATGCACCCTTGCTTGCCTGTTCTCAGAACTCCATAAAAATGAATGGAGCATGCTGGGAGTCGTAGTTTTTCCACAGCTGGAGTGCCGGAGGTTAGCCATCACTGGTATAGTATATGATGAGACTTAGGGTACTTTCACACTAGCGTTTTTCTTTTCCGGCATAGAGTTCCGTTCTAGGGGCTCTATACCGGAAAAGAACTGATCAGTTATATCCCCATGCATTCTCAATGGAGAGTAATCCGTTCAGGATGCATCAGGATGTCTTCAGTTCAGTCTTTTTGACTTTTCAGGACAAAGATAATACCGCAGCATGCTACGGTTTAATCTCCGTCCAAAATTCCAGAACACTTGGCATTTTTTCCCATTGAAATGCGTTTTGCCCCAAGTGTTCCGGCAAAACGGATCTGGCATTGCGGTCTACGCATGCTCAGACCGCAAAAAAAATGTAAAAAAAAAAAAATGCCGGATCCGTTTTTCCGGATGACACCGGAAAGATGGATCCGGCATTTCAATGCATTTGTCACATACGGATCAGGATCCTGATCAGTCTGACAAATGCCATCAGTTTGCATACGTTTTGACGGATCCGGCAGGCAGTTCCGGCAATGGAACTGCCTGCCGGAATCCTCTGCCGCAGGTGTGAAAGTACCCTAAAAAACCTGACCTAGATACAGAGGCTGTTCTGTCAAAGAGGGCCTCTTTTGGAGAGGCTTCTGTCCTCCAGTAATGTCATTTTTATATATTACACTTAGGGCTCATGCACACTACCATTGGGTGTTTTGCGGTCCGCAAATGGCAGATCTGCACAACATAGAAACTGGTCACTTGCATTCCACATTTTGCGGAACGGAAGGGCCGGCCTCTAATAGAAACAGTCCTAACAGTCCGTAACGCGGACATGTTCTATTTTTTTGCGGAACGGCCATGTGGACATACGGACACAGATTGCACATTGAAGTGAATGGTTCCGCATATGGGTCGCAAAAAAAAAAACTGAATGGACACGGGAAAAAAAAACTTTGTGTGCATGAGCCCTTATAGTGCTATGAGAGCTTTGACATCCTGTGCAACTTGACAGAGTTATCAGGTTGGTATGAAAAAGTCAATTGAATATTAAAAACACTGCTATTGAACGTGATCATTGACGTGATCATTGTTCATCTCCTTCCATATATTCGGGTAGCATTGAGCCCTTGAGGAATCCAAGTCTTTTTTTAATGGTGGAATTTATAGTTTACTTTGGATGTGCTATTCTCTACCATATTTAATATGCAGAGAACAATCTCTACCCTGAAGGGATACATTTCTATTTTCCTTGTCTCGAGTTAACCAGTGAGCGCCGTACATCATGTCATGTTCTACTAAAAGGCCAGCAAGAGCCCTGTACGGTAGGGCTGTCCTCATCAGACCTACAACTACAGTGGAAACATAGCAATGGGAAGTACGTCAAAGATCACTACATTAAATGAGCCGAGAAATATACAGAGAGAAGTAGAGAAAGATGGCCAAAAAAGGCATATTACAGAGCAAGGCATGAAAGGCAGACGGAAATAAGGTATAGCAGGAATGAAAGAGGAGCAGGCACTTTGTGAAGATTTGACAAGTTATATCTGACATTACAGGAAGAAATACCATTAATATTAATATGCACATAAGAGGAAAGGTTCTTCAAGACGTCTGCAAAAAAATACTGTGTCAGAAAGACAAAATAGATGTTTGAAGCCTTAATGCAAAAGAACGCATCAACACACCCAAAGCTATAATCGTCCATCAACCAGCGGCTGTCAAATCATTGATAATTGTATTACTATAGGGTTAATGGCTTTTCCACAAGGTTTTTATATATTAAATGACCTAATAGTTAGAAACATGGTAAGACAAAAATTCGGGATTTCCTTCTTCATCACCAGCTTTCATGTGCAGAACTGTTAAATATTGTTTCTCCGTTCACAGTCTTAATCATAGTTCATAGCTATATTTTGATTCAAAGGGAAGGTCCACCTTGCTTCGCATCCATGTGTGTAAAATATCATAAAGCTTTGACAATAGCCTTAATTAAAAATCCCCTATCATTTTCTGAATTCAGACCTTTAGGTTTCCATGGCAACAGACTACAAATCCGGTGTAGTCTTGTCCTGCAGTCCTATTTCTATCCTACTGCTTTATAAGGCTAGTTGCACTTCTGTGGTAAAGGTATCCGGCAGGTTGTTCCGGCAGAGGAATAGCCTGCTGGAGCCAGGGGTGGATTGGCCATAGACCCTACAGGGAAATTTCCCGGTGGGCCGATGCCCAGGGGACCACTCAAGCCCTCTTGATGGTCGCAGGCCACATACATAATGATCAGATGCTCAATGGCCATAGGTGCCTTTCTGAACTCAACTGTATTACCATCCTCATGATAGTGATACAGTTGAATATTGTGGTTGGGATAGCAGTATTTTGTGCTACCCTGTGGTATTTGGCTCTGCTGGGGCGGTATTCTGTGAGGCACTATGGTATTACAGGCCCCTCCTACTTCTGTCAACTCTGCCTACTTGTTTTGGACTCTGTCAATTTGGACTCGCCTACAACAGGGGCTACTTTTAGTTTTTTTTCTCCAGGGCCACTTTAAGTTCCTAATCCACCTCTGGCTGGAGCTCACCGGATCCGGCCTAGTCGGACACTGCTGTTCACCTCTGGAGCTCATTGACTGTAATGGAATCCGGTGGGGATCCAGCTGGTATCCAGCATGAACGCTAGGTTTTGGCCAAACAAAAAACTGCAGGCTTTGGCTGTCCGACACCCAGCGCTCATGCCGGAAACTGGTCCAATCCTCAGCAGGTGCTATTGTAGTCAATTGGATCCAGCGCATGGCCTTATACCAGATGCGGTGAACTCCGGCAGGCAGTCAGAACATCCTGACGGATACCATTATCACGTATGTGAAAGTAGCCTTACCTACCAAATATTAGTACAGATAGAACAACTGCAGGATCAGACTACACAGAGTTTAGTGGGGGGGGGGGGTTTACCATGGAAACACATAGGCCTGCCTGTGAGCTGTAGGATCGCTAAATCATTTGGCCACCCAAAACTAATTTTAATGTATGCCCGTTCTTTTGAAAAACCTTTAAGATGTCGTAGTGACATAGCAAAGGTTTGATCGGTGGGGGCTCCAAGTGCTAAGACCCCTGCCAATCGCTAAAATGAGGAGAGAGAGGCACTCACACAGATGGGCTCAGTTTAATTAAAGGGGCTTCCCGAGTGTTTTATATTGATGCTGTATCTTCGGGATAGGTCACCCCCACTGATCAGCTGCTTGGTCCGCTTACCCTAGGCCAGTAACGTCATGCAGGGAAGCACCTAGCAAAAATTGAAACAACACCCCCCCCCCATGCCAAATTCTTAACTTAACCCCTTCCCTGCAGCCAGAGGTATAACTTGACCAGCAAGCACTTTCTATAATACCGGTGTCTTTTTGTGTGGCACAAGGGTCTATGGGCCCTCCCAGGCTCCTGGGCCTAGTACTGCTACCTCTGCATCCTCTATAGCTTAGCCCCTGACATCACGTTGATCAGTCATGTGGCCCAGACGCAACTCAGCGCTGTGGTTGGTAAGCAGCGACGAGGCGGTAGAGCTCAAGGGAGCTCTGCAGAGCAAAAAACACTCTTCAAACCCCAACCGGTCAAATGCTGATGACCTCTCTAAAGAAAAACCTCTTTAAATGAAGGAGTTTGGGATTTTTCTTTTTAGGTATGTATAGTGACATGGAAAATGAAAAAATATGTTACGCGTAAAAACTTTTAAACATGTAATTTTCTTTAATTCAGTTATAAGAATAATGTAAATTTGGGCAATTTATACCCCAAAACCTGGGGTCACAAGTGGATGCTGTGGTCCAATAAGGCGCTGTGGCTGCTCCCTGACACTGTACCTCTGGTAATGATGAATATCAGTTAATTACACCTCCACATGTGACTATGAGTGTTCTCAGCATGGCGCCTATTGCCATATATTAAATAACAGCTCACATTGCCGTCCTGGGTCCATTATTTACATGTGATTAGCATGCTTGGCTTTCCCCATTAGCTGACTCTCGTTTACCCTGCAGGGTACGCAGTGCGCGCTCCATCACTCGGCTGTTAACAGTCGTCTGCCGGTCGTAGAGAGACCACTTGAGACATATTAAATGTATTGGATTTTATCTGCATAAGTAATATCTTCTCTCAGACGGAGGAGTACATTACATCACAAAGACTACTAGTCAAATGATATGTACCACTGCAAATCTACTAATTCCAGCACGTTGGGACTTGTAGTTTTGCAACTGCTGGAGAGCTGCACCACCATGGAGACAGGGTAACGTTATAACCAGAGATGGCCCTATAGCAGAAGCAGAGGTAGCAGTCACCCCCCGGTCCTGGTGTCTGCTATATAAAAATACAACATTATAATAAATTGCACAGGGTAGATAGGAGGCGCTGTTACAGATATTACATTGTAGTCCAGGAGATTTAACCCGTTAAAGAGGACCTTTCACTACTCCTGACCTGCCTATTTTAATAGCTGCATGCATTCCCCACGTTACAACAATTCTTATGGCTCTATGTTGTGCCATTCCTTTATTATTCCTGCTAGAAATTATGAATGAATTGCTATTAGCCTTCAGTAAGGGTACAGAGGGGAGGTAACCAGTTGGGGGCGTGTACCTGTACAGACTGACTCTATCCAATCAGTGCTGTCATTTTCAGTCTGTACAGGTACACGCCCCCAAATGGTTACCTCCCCTCTGTACCCTTACTGAAGGCTAATAGCAATTCATTCATAACTTCTAGCAGGAATAATACAGGAAGGGCACACCACACAGACATAAGAATAGATGATCCAGAATTGTTATTACGTGGGGAATACATGAAGCTATTAAAACAGACATGTCAGGAGTGGTGAAAGGTCCTCTTTAAGGACTGGGACCATTTTTATTTTTGCATTCCCTTTTTTCCTCCCCACGTTCCTTTTTTTTCTAATTTCCATTCACATAGCCATATAAGGGTTTATTTTTTGCAGGACAAGTTGTATTTTTTATGCGACCGGAAAAAAAGATTCTTCATGGGGTGAAATAAAAAAATAATAACAATTCAGCCAAAGATTTTTAGGTTTCGATATTACGGTGTTTACTGTGCACAAAAAATGACATGATGTCCTTATTCTGGGAGTCAACATGATTATGACGATACCAACTTCGTATAGTTTTCTTACACCCAAAAAATTAAAAACTTTTTTTTTTTTGCATCTCTATCTTCTGACATTACTTTTGCATAGTTCTATCTACAGGGCTTATTTTTCACAGGGCGAAGTGTGTTCGGTTGGTACCTTTTATTGGTACCATTGTTGAGGTATATATGGCTGTTTAATCACTTAGGCCCCTTTCACACGGGCGAGTATTCCGCGCGGATGAGATGCGTGAGGTGAACGCATTGCACCCGCACTGAATACCGACCCATTCATTTCTATGGGGCTGTTCAGATGAGCGGTGATTTTCACGCATCACTTATGCGTTGCGTGAAAATCGCAGCATGCTCTATATTCTGCGTTTTTCACGCAACGCAGGCCCCATAGAAGTGAATTGGGTTGCGTGAAAATCGCAAGCATCCGCAAGCAAGTGCGGATGCGGTGCGATTTTCACGCACGGTTGCTAGGAGACGATCGGGATGGAGACCCGATCATTATTATTTTCCCTTATAACATGGTTATAAGGGAAAATAATAGCATTCTGAATACAGAATGCAAAGTAAAATAGGGCTAGAGGGGTTAAAAAAAAAAAATTGGACCTGTGGTGAGCATTAAGTACAGTTACAGGACCTTTGATGACGTCACTCCGGTCATCACATGGTACGTCACATGATCTTTTACCATTGTGATGGATCATGTGATGCCGGAGTGACGTCATCAAAGGTCCTGTAACTGTACTTAATGCTCACCACAGGTCCTATTCAACAAAGGAGACAGAAGGAGATGCCGAGCCGCGATCAAGTGGACTGAGGTGAGTTAAATTATTATTATTTTTTTTTAACCCCTCCAGCGCTGTTTTACTTTGCATTCTGTATTCAGAATGCTATTATTTTCCCTTATAACTATGTTATAACGGAAAATAATACAATCTACAGAACACCGATCCCAAGCCCGAACTTCTGTGAAGAAGTTCGGGTTTGGGTACCAAACATGTGCGATTTTTCTCACGCGAGTGCAAAACGCATTACAATGTTTTGCACTCGCGCGGTAAAATCGCGGGTGTTCCCGCAACGCACCCACACATTTTCCCGCAACGCCCGTGTGAAAGAGGCCTTATATTCAATTTTTTTGATGGGGCAAGATGAACAAAAATGGCAAACCATGGATTTTTTTATTTAGTTATTTTTTGTTACGGCATTCAGTGGGCAGGACAAATATATAATTTTTTAACAGTTCAGTCATTTTGTGAGGCAATGATCCCTGTTATTTTTTTTTATTGTTTATTTATTTTTATGTATAAAATTGGGAAAGGGGGGTGATTTAAATTTTTAAAGTATTTATGTGGGTTTTTTCAACTTTTTTTTTACACAGTAAATCTTAGTCCCCTTGGGGAACTGTAAGGCCTCATGCACACGACCGTTGTGTGCACCCGTGGCCGTTGTGCCGTTTTCCGTTTTTTTTCGCGGACCCATTGACTTTCAATGGGTCCGTGGAAAAATCGGAAAATGCACCGTTTTGCAGCCGCATCCGTGATCCGTGTTTCCTGGCCGTGAAAAAAATAGGACCTGTCCTATTTCTTTCACGGCCAACGGTTCACGGACCCATTCAAGTCAATGGGTCCGTGAAAGAACACGGATGCACACAAGATTGGCATCCGTGTCCGTGATCCGTGGCCGTAGGTTAGTTTTTATACAGACGGATCCGAAGATCCGTCTGCATAAAAGCTTTTTCATAGCTGAGTTTTCACTTCGTGAAAACTCAGAACCGACAGTATATTCTAACACAGAAGCGTTCCCATGGTGATGGGGACGCTTCAGGTTAGAATATACTAACAGAACTGTGTACATGACTGCCCCCTGCTGCCTGGAAGGTGCTGCCAGGCAGCAGGGGGCAGCCCCCCCTGTAGTTAACACATTGGTGGCCAGTGTGGCCGCCCCCCCCCCCCTCCCTCCCCTGTAGTTAACTCATTGGTGGCCAGTGCGGCCGGCCCCCCCTCCCCTGTAGTTAACTTATTGGTGGCCAGTGGGCCCCCCCCTCCCCTGTAGTTAACTCATTGGTGGCCAGTGGGCCCCCCCTCCCCTGTAGTTAACTCATTGGTGGCCAGTGGGCCCCCCCTCCCCTGTAGTTAACTCATTGGTGGCCAGTGCGGCCGGCCCCCCTCCCTCCCCTGTAGTTAACTCGTTGGTGGCCAGTGGGCCCCCCCCTCCCTCCCCTGTAGTTAACTCGTTGGTGGCCAGTGGGCCTTCTCCCCTCCCTCCCCCTCCTAATTAAAATCTCCCCCCTATCATTGGTGGCAGCGGAGTGTACCGATCGGAGTCCCAGTTTAATCGCTGGGGCTCCAATCGGTAACCAATGCAACCAGGACGCTACTGCAGTCCCGGTTGCCATGGTTACTTAGCAATTTGTAGAACCATTATACTTACCTGCGAGCTGCGATGGTCTGCGTCCGTCCGGGAGCTCCTCCTACTGGTAAGTGACATGACCTGTCACTTACCAGTAGGAGGAGCTCCCGGCCGGACCTGTCACTTACTAGTAGGATGAGCTCCCGGCCGGACCTGTCACTTACCAGTAGGAGGAGCTCCCGGCCGGACCTGTCACTTACCAGTAGGAGGAGCTCCCGACCGGACGCAGACCATCGCAGCTCGCAGGTAAGTATTATGGTTCTACAAATTGCTAAGTAACCATGGCAACTGGGACTGCAGTAGCGTCCTGGTTGCCATGGTTACCGATCGGAGCCCCAGCGATTAAACTGGGACTCCGATCGGTACACTCCACTGCCACCAATGATAGGGGGGAGATTTTAATTAGGAGGGGGAGGGTGGGGGGGCCCACTGGCCACCAACGAGTTAACTACAGGGGAGGGAGGGGGGCCGGCCACACTGGCCACCAATGAGTTAACTACAGGGGAGGGGGGCCCACTGGCCACCAATGAGTTAACTACAGGGGAGGGGGGGCCCACTGGCCACCAATGAGTTAACTACAGGGGAGGGAGGGGGGGCCGGCCACACTGGCCACCAATGTGTTAACTACAGGGGGGGGCTGCCCCCTGCTGCCTGGCAGCACCTGCCAGGCAGCAGGGGGCAGTCATGTACACAGTTCTTTTTGTATATTCTAACCTGAAGCGTCCCCATCACCATGGGAACGCCTCTGTGTTAGAATATACTGTCGGATTTGAGTTTCACGATGTAACTCAAATCCGACGGTATATTCTAACATAGAGGCGTTCCCATGGTGATGGGGACGCTTCAAGTTAAAATATACCATCGGATTGGAGAAAACTCCGATCCGATGGTATATTAACTCCTGACTTTACATTGAAAGTCAATGGGGGACAGATCCGTTTGAAATTGCACCATATTGTGTCAACGTCAAATGGATCCGTCCCCATTGACTTGCATTGTAATTCAGGACGGATCCGTTTGGCTCCGCACGGCCAGGCGGACACCAAAACGACTTTTTTTTCATGTCCGTGGATCCTCCAAAAATCGAGGAAGACCCACGGACGAAAAAACGGTCACGGATCACGGAAAAACGGAACCCCGTTTTGCGGACCGCAAAAAAATACGGTCGTGTGCATGAGGCCTAACATGCAATCTTCTGATCGCTTATCCCACAGACTGCAATAGAATACTATTGCGGTCCGTGGGATTCTGGGACACTGCCTGCCTGCTGACAGATTTACAGGCAGTTAACCATGACAGGCCTGGGAACCTTCAGAAGGCCCCAGGCTTTCATTGGGAGCACCGTGATTTTGATGTTAGGGGCTCCAATCGGAAAGCAGAGGGATCTTCCTCCCTCTGCCTAACCCCACAGATGAAATCAATAGATCAATAGCAATCGCATCATCAGAGGGGTTAAATGACTGTGTTTGGCATCATTTCCGATTCCGGTCATTGTGGCCAGGTGCCAGCTGTATTACACAGCCAGCACCCACCACGTTTGGAGCGGGCTCAGTGCAGCAGCCCGCTCCATACAACCCCTTTAGCATGATGTATGTGATTATGCATTAAGGGGTTAATTTGCATCTCTGATACAGTCTCCTCTTTCCCATTCACATTAAATGAATGTTGGTTGAACCCATCAGTTTCATGGGTTGGGGAAAAAATGGCCCAGCATGTTTAATTTTAACCTGTCTAAATTAGAAAAAAAAAAAAGCTTCTGTCAGTTGCTCGCTTCCCAGTGAAAACACATGCATGCTTGGCCAAGATAAGTGTGCATGTGCATGTTGGGAGGAATAGCCAAATGAGTAATCAGCTGAGAGCTATCTAAAGTGTATGGCTAGCTTCAGGGTCTTCAGGATCTCCAGTGCTGCCCACTATCAGAGGCAGCCAGGATAACACCAGCCTATATCAGTGCACACAAGAAAATACCCTTCAATCCATATAAAAAATTTGAGTTCAGTTCTTTTATTTTTTGCCCTTTCCGCCCAGTCTGGATACTCGGTTTATCCCCAGTGAAACAGTCGACACATGAATTACAGGGCGCTTGAGAATCGCCGTTATTTTATAGTAACGTTGTTTCCAATCCGTCTTTTATATCTATTGTTTCTTTTATGAACTGTTGCTAATGACCAGTGTTACACTGAGCGCTAGCGTTTTACATCCACATATTCGCGCTGGCTTTTTAATCTGTACAATATTCCCTTTATTAACAGTGCCTAATTAAAACATCTGTGTTAAGAGGCAGCCGCATTAACTTTGCAGACACAGCGGCACAGAATTATTGTCGAACTGTCGGCTTTTAACAGGTTTTTTTTCCTTTTTAATTAGCCGCTTTCTCTGCCTCCCCCTTGTACAGAAACATTACGGAAATTAAAAAGCGGGACCCTTTCTCTTCTGTAGATCGGAGCGTGGTCAAAAGACTGATTGTGGGTATGAGATGGAGTGTGGAAAATGCGCAGTAAGGTTTTGAAGGATGTAATATTTCAAGTTTTTTGGTGTCTTTGTAATGGCTCGAAGAAGTGTTGGTGCCACTAGAATGAACTGAGGAGATTTAAGAAGAACACTATTGTAGTCCTAAAATATTCATTGCTGCTTAACACAGATTGACTTCTCTTTCTTCAAGGGTAGTCCTTTCTCAATCGCCTCTTACGGTGGCACCCTATAAGCGGCGGCACTTAAAGGGGTTGTCTCACTTCAGCAAATGGCATTTATCATGTAGACAGAATTGATACAAGGCGCCTTACTAACGTATTGTGATTGTCCATATTGCCTACTTTGCTGGCTGGATTCCTTTTACATTGCATTATATACTGCTCGCACCCATTATGATCACCCTGCAATCCTGCAGCGGTGGCCACACTTGCACACTATAGGAAAAAGCGCTGTCCTTTCTGGTGGCCAGGATCGCGGAGGTGTGCATAGGCTGGTGCTTTTTCCTATAGTCTGCAGGACTGCAGGATAATATATATGTATATAATGCAATGAAAAAATGAATCCAGCTAGCAAAGGAGACAATATGGACAACCACAATACATTAGTAAGCGGGCAACCCCTTTAAAGTAGCCCTGGAAAAAACTAAAAGTGGACCCATGTCATAGGCAGGTCCAAATTGACAGGAGGTGAGGCCAACACAAGTAGGCAGGAACAACAGAAGTAGGCAAGGTCAGCAATACTATAGTGCAGCACGCAGTACCACCCCAGCAGAACCAAATACCACAGTGCAGCACAAAATACTACCCCAAAAGAGCCAAATACCACAGTGCAGCACAAAATACTGCCCCAAAAGAGCCAAATACCACAGTGCAGCACAAAATACTGCCCCAGCAGAACCAAATACCACAATGTAGCACAAAATACTGCCCCAGCAGAGCCAAATACCACAGTGCAGCACAATATACTGCCCCAAAAGAGCCAAATACCACAGTGCAGCACAAAATACCGCCCCAGCAGAGCCAAATACCACAGTGCAGCAGAAAATAATGTTCCAACAGAACCAAATACCACAGTGCAGCACACAATACTGCCCCAGCAGAGCCAAATACCACAGTGCAGCACAAAATAACGTTCCAGCAGAGCCAAATACCACAGTGCAGCAGAAAATAATGTTCCAACAGAACCAAATACCACAGTGCAGCACACAATACTGCCCCAGCAGAGCCAAATACCACAGTGCAGCACAAAATAACGTTCCAGCAGAAACTAATACCACAGTACAGCACAAAACACATTCCAGCAAAACCAAATACTGTGCCGCACAAAATACCGCTCAAGCAGAACCAAATACCACTGTGCAATACAAACTAACTCCCTAGAAGCAGTCTCTTTGTGGTGGAGCAGATAGCTATCTGAGGACACCTGCAGTCACTGGCCAGGTACGTAAGTACCTGAAGGTCCCAGCATTAATTAATGCTAGGAGTATCAGGTTGTTATGTACCCGGCTGGCGACTGTGAGGAGGGCTTGGACGGCACCCTGGACATTAGCCCAATGAAAAGTTTCCCCGTGGGACCTATGGCCAATCTATGCCTGCCTATCAGGACCGTCAAATGGTCACATGCACAGGACCTATGTATGAGCCAAAACAGAGGGCGCTTATTTCTATAGGTACATATATTACATGATCCAACATTAATTTGGTTGGCTGAAGTTTCTCAAGCAGCTTCTGAAGCTGAAAAATCTTTGGACAGTTGTGATGTAGCTGATTCAGTTAACACCTCTAGTGATCAGCTGTAATCTGTAGAGAAATCAATTATTCAGCGCCACCAACGTAGGGGAGTTCGGGTTGGCAGCCCCGGGCCCAGCATTGCTGGGGGGCCCAACGCCGACACGAAAACCCACATGCTGCGGCGGGGCACAGAAGCGCATAGTTACCTGCCCCGCCGACGATCACCAGCTTAAGCTTCAGGCCTCGTATGCCTGAGGCCTATGCGGTAGTGAAATCCCGGTGCAGGCGGATGTGATGACGTGCACGCCTGCCATCGTGTGCCTGGACGTAGGTGAGTATTTAGCTTTTAGTCTTATTTATTTTTTTGTTTTTTGTTTTTATGTGCCAACTTTGAGGGACATGGGGAACACACAAGAGGACATGTGAAGAGGCAGTACATCATGGGGGAATTACTATATTGGGGCTGGCTGTATAGGGGCAAATTACTATGTGGGGGGAAATTATTATCGGGGAATACTGTGTGGGGGGCAAATTATTATGGGAGGGATTACTATGTGGGGTCAAATTATTGTGGTAGGGATTACTATGTGGGTAAATCTACTATATGGGGGCAGCGTGGGGAAAATTACTGTGCGGGGCTATGTGGAGGAAATTACTGTGTAGGGCAGTGTGGGACAAATTACTATACAGGGGAAATTACTGTGTAGGGGCATACTACTACACTGCTCAAAAAAATAAAGGGAACACAAAAATAACACATCCTAGATCTGAATTAATTAAATATTCTTCTGAAATACTTTGTTCTTTACATACTTGAATGTGCTGACAACAAAATCACACAAAAATAAAAAAATGGAAATCAAATTTTTTAACCCATGGAGGTCTGGATTTGGAGTCACACTCAAAATTAAAGTGGAAAAACACACTACAGGCTGATCCAACTTTGATGTAATGTCCTTAAAACAAGTCAAAATGAGGCTCAGTAGTGTGTGTGGCCTCCACGTGCCTGTATGACCTCCCTATAACGCCTGTGCATGCTCCTGATGAGGTGGCAGACGGTCTCCTGAGGGATCTCCTCCCAGACCTGGACTAAAGCATCTGCCAACTCCTGGACAGTCTGTGGTGCAACGTGACGTTGGTGGATAGAGCGAGACATGATGTCCCAGATGTGCTCAATTGGATTCAGGTCTGGGGAACGGGCGGGCCAGTCCATAGCATCAATGCCTTCATCTTGCAGGAACTGCTGACACACTCCAGCCACATGAAGTCTAGCATTGTCTTGCATTAGGAGGAACCCAGGGCCAACCGCACCAGCATATGGTCTCACAAGGGGTCTGAGGATCTCATCTCGGTACCTAATGGCAGTCAGGCTACCTCTGGCGAGCACATGGAGGGCTGTGCGGCCCTCCAAAGAAATGCCACCCCATACCATTACTGACCCAATGCCAAACCGGTCATGCTGGAGGATGTTGCAGGCAGCAGAACGTTCTCCACGGCGTCTCCAGACTCTGTCACGTCTGTCACATGTGCTCAGTGTGAACCTGCTTTCATCTGTGAAGAGCACAGGGCACCAGTGGCGAATTTTACAATCTTGGTGTTCTCTGGCAAATGCCAAACGTCCTGCACGGTGTTGGGCTGTAAGCACAACCCCCACCTGTGGACATCGGGCCCTCATATCACCCTCATGGAGTCTGTTTCTGACCGTTTGAGCAGACACATGCACATTTGTGGCCTGCTGGAGGTAATTTTGCAGGGCTCTGGCAGTGCTCCTCCTGTTCCTCCTTGCACAAAGGCGGAGGTAGCGGTCCTGCTGCTGGGTTGTTGCCCTCCTACGGCCTCCTCAACGTCTCCTGATGTACTGGCCTGTCTCCTGGTAGCGCCTCCATGCTCTGGACACTACGCTGACAGACACAGCTAACCTTCTTGCCACAGCTCACATTGATTTGCCATCCTGCATAAACTGCACTACCTGAGCCACTTGTGTGGGTTGTAGACTCCGTCTCATGCTACCACTAGAGTGAAAGCACTGCCAGCATTCAAAAGTGACCAAAACATCAGCCAGGAAGCATAGGAACTGAGAAGTGGTCTGTGGTCACCACCTGCAGAACCACTCCTTTATTGGGGTGTCTTGCTAATTGCCTATAATTTCCACCTGTTGTCTATCCCATTTGCACAACAGCATGTGAAATTGATTGTCACTCAGTGTTGCTTCCTAAGTGGACAGTTTGATTTTACAGAAGTGTGATTGACTTGGAGTTACATTGTGTTGTTTAAGTGTTCCCTTTATTTCTTCACTTTAGGCTGTGGCGCTCACGAAGCACTGCAGCCTCTTCATACAAAAAAAAAACTAGACTAAAATGGAGGGAGGGGCCCAAGTTAGGTAGACAGCCCCGGGCCTATCATGCACTTATATCACCACTGGCCACCACAAGAGGAGAAGTAGCATTGCATAGTTCCCATTAAAATCAATAGATTGTGTGTGCAATGGGTGGACTCGCTGGATCCACAAAAGCTGTCCACTCTAGCCAGCCTGTCACCATGAAAGCGCAGTGCAATCAGCAAGCAAGCAGGAGGAGTTGAGCAGATTGATATATGGTTTTATGGGAAAATATTCAGTATAACTCATACTTTATTCATTGAAATCTCTGCTCTGTCTATGCTTAGAAGTCCAATTTCTGTATGTACAATTGTACAGGGAAGGTTGTCAGTCACTGACTAGGACTGCCTACTGGACTCCTAAGCATAGAAACCACAGGGATTTTGAGGAATAAAGTGTGACTAATACTGAATCTTTTGCAGCAAAACTGCACTCCTCAACATTGAAACTGCAGCACCAAAAAGGACAAGCCATGAGGTTATGCAACTTGAGTAAATAGCAGGTGTCGGTAAGATTTGCAGATGATCAAATCTGCAAGCACCTAGCTCCAGTCTGTGGTATGTGGGAGGGGCATAAAAACAGATTGAAAGCAGCGTTTTTTAGACACATGCAACCTCAGAAATTGAATCAAGTATGATTGTGCTATGCCTCCTTTTCGTCAACGTGCCAGTTATCACCACTTGCAGACTGAGAGGGACAGAATCCTTGAACTGAGAGACCTTGGTTTATTACTCCCACAGATCCCTACGTGCCTAGGCCAAGATGTCAGCCCCGTTCATTGTTGCGTGTCCCAGTGGTTGGAAGAACAATGACAAACTGGAATGGCAGCAAGAGGTGCACATAAGTGAACCTCTGCATGGACAGATCATTTAATCTAAAGTGACGAGTAGTGATTTATTCTGTATTACAAGTGAATGTGGACGTCACATCCCAAGCCTAGGGTGGCAAATACTGTCTACACAAAATATCAGAAGACGTTTGCCCAACATTGGGCTATACGTGACTGGTCACGTGACACAAGTGGAGCAGGTCAGCACTGGGGCCTATGATTGGTTACAGCGGTCATGTGTACCCCCATCAACGGATGTTGGTCTCAGCGTGGCAGGGAGAAGAAGAGCCAGCCACGGAACATCAGACACCGAACTTAGTTCGTGGACCAGTTAAGTATGGACTCCCCCACGGGTCAACCACTCTAGGAGCTCTGTCTTACTTTTGGATAACCCTTTTAACATGTCTTAACAATGGCCAAAATCATTAAAAACAAAAAGATAGCATTTACTAATTATAATTTTTTTTTAAAAAAACAGGATGACAGGCAAATTTATAAGATTAGGCAGAGAGAGGCCAAGCAAGTTATAAGAGCTTCTAAAGCACAGGCAGAAGAGAAATTAGCTCAGTCAGTGAAAAAAGGCGATAAGACATTCTTCAGATACATAAAGGAAAAACGGAAACTAAAACAAGGAATTATCAAATTAAAAACAAAAGAAGGAAGGTATATGGAAGAAGATAAAGAACTAGCTGACTGCCTCAATGAATACTTCTGTTCAGTTTTTACAAAGGAAAATTAAGGAAAAGGACCTCAGTTAGGAAGGAAGACAAATGAATCTTTTGATGCATGTGTCTTTACAGAGGAAGAGGTTCTAAGTAAGCTGTCTAAAATTAATACAAATAAGTCACAGGGACCTGATGGGATACACCCAAAGCTATTAAAAGAGCTAAGCGGTGAACTAGCAAAACCATTAACAGATTTATTTCACCAATCACTGGTAACAGGAGTCGTCCCAAAAGATTGGAAGTTAGCAAATGTTGTGCCCATTCACAAGAAAGGTAGTAGGGAGGAAATCGGGCAACTATAGGCCAGTAAGCCTGACATCAATAGTGGGGAAATTAATGGAAACCATACTTAAGGAGAGGATTGTGGAACATCTAAAATCCCATGGATTGAAAGATAAAAAACAGCATGGGTTTACTTCAGGGAGATCATGTCAAACTAATCTTATAAATTTTTTTGATTGGGTGACTAAAATAATAGATGGCGGAGGTGCAGTAGACATCGCTTATCTGGACTTTAGTAAGGCTTTTGATACTGTCCCACATAGAAGGCTTATCAATAAATTGCAGTCTTTGTGCGTGGACTCCCATATTGTTGAATGGGTTAGGCAGTGGCTGAGGGACAGACAACAGAGGGTTGTAGTCAATGGAGTATGTTCAGACCATGGTCTTGTTACCAGTGGGGTACCTCAGGGATCTGTTCTGGGACCCATATTGTTTAATATCTTTATCAGCGAATTTGCAGAAGGCCTCGATGGTAAGGTGTGTCTTTTTGCTGATGACACAAAGATTTGTAACAGGGTTGATGTTCCTGGAGGGATACACCAAATGGAAAAGGATTTAGGAAAACTAGAGGAATGGTCAAAAATCTGACAACTAAAATGTAATGTTGATAAGTGAAAGATAATGCACCTGGGGCGTAAAAACCCAAAAGCAGAATATAAAATCAGTGATACAGTCCTAACCTCAGTATCTGAGGAAAGGGATTTAGAGGTCATTATTTCAGAAGACTTAAAGGTAGGCAGACAATGTCATAGAGCAGCAGGAAATGCTAGCAGAATGCTTGGGTGTATAGAGAGAGGCATTACTAGTAGAAAGAGGGAGGTGCTCATGCCGCTCTACAGAGAACTAGTGAGACCCCATTTGGAGTATTGTGCGCAGTACTGGAGACCATATCTCCAGAAGGATATTGATACTTTGGAGAGAGTTCAGAGAAGAGCTATTAAACTAGTACATGGGCGCTAGGAGTGTTGTCGGAGGACATGGAAAGTGTGTTGCAGACTTGTAAATTGAGTCAATAATATAGCATTTTTTCAATAAATGTAAATAAACTCTTTATATAGCGCATATGGAAAGAGGGAAACAACCCGGTAAGTTATTGCGTTCAGTAAAGATAATAAAAAATGAGCATATTATATTACGGTTTATTGATTGATTGATTGATTATTTATGTGATTTTAACAATACACGGAGGGGTGCAAAAGCCAAGCTTGTCTATCCAGCCATTATCTCCAGTGCGGTCTGGAATGACGGATACCAGGGGCCACACAGTTCTCATTACACTACATGAACTCATCAGAAAAGATTATGTCTGAGCTACGTTTAGCTCTCCTCCCTGCAGAGTTCAGGTCCAGAGCAATGATTTCCAGGTAGTTAAAAGATAAGAGACTTATACATCAGTTTTTATTCCAAGGGAATGCTTAGCTAGCACTGGCCTCTCGGTAAGGTTAAGTGTTGCCTTTAAGCATTATACACTAAAGTTAATGCATTTACACTCAGGGTAATGTGCAATAATAGGAACATTGCTCGCTGTCGACACACAGCAGACAATTCTTGAATTTAGGGAAATTGCTTTCTGATCTTGTATAATCAGATAAATCTTTATAAATATAATCTGACTGTATGAATTGAATGTCATGTTTGAAATCCCATTCGTTTGGCTGAATGAAACTTCTTTGTAAAAATAACATTTCTATAATTTTCTGCCTACAGCTCTTATGCAGACCTAGGTCTCCCTAGTCCAGCCGCCTGCTTATGGACAACATGCAGTAAATTTGGTAGGTTAGATGAATGTAGTGAATAGATAGAAGGGAGCATGATGTAGGATCAGACTACTACTGTTTGGAGCGCGTAACCATGAAGACACAGTTTTACGGGGGGGGGGGGGGGGGGGGGTGTTCACGGCGTTCATTATGCGGTAAAACTGACTTGTGATCTTCATTCTCCAGGTCAGTATGAATCTGGCAATATCACATATGTATACTTTTCCTTGCGTTTTGATGCTGAAAAACAAAATAAAAAGCTGGAAAAAAATTTTTTTTTGCGTGGCAATGTGTACTTTTCATTTATACCTTTTTGGGGCATGTACGGCATTTTGATTACTTTTTATTAAATTTTTTGTGGGAGTAGAAGCGATCCAAAAAATTTAAAAAATCTGCCATTTTGACCCTTTTTTTTGTTTTGCCTTTTTCAGAATGGGATTAATACTTTTATATTTTAATAGTACGGGTATTTACGCATGCGGCATACCCATGATGTGTATTTTTTTTACATTTTGTATTCTCATTTTGGGGAAAGGGGGGTGATTTATTTGTAAAAACTTTATAAATTTTCTTACACTTTTTTTATAGTTCCCATAGAGAAGTATAACAATCAATCATTAGATTGCTATTATCATGGACTCCAATGCAGTTGCATTGGAGTCTATGATGATTTTACTACTTTCCTATGGATCCCTATTACAGCCAGGCACTCCATAGGAAAGACTGTGCAGCAGCCTCCTGTCATTCACAAAGACAGGGGCTGCTGCACAGAAGCTCCGGCTCCTCCGATCGCCGCACGAGGGAGCCGGAGCATAACCGGAAGATGTCCGAGATCAGCATTACTGCCAGCTGCGGACATTGGCCGCCGGTGTCTGTTGTAGGAAACAGCAGGCCCCCGGTTGCTATGGCGCCTGCTCCGCCCGGGAGCGGGCGCCATCTTTAAAGACCTGACATGTGAATTTATAGTACGTCACATGTCGGGAAGGGGTTAAAGAGAATTGTGAAATTCAATTTTAAACCAGGCACACTGCCTTGTAGGGCTAGCTCTGCTTAATGTAACACTGTTCACAAGGGGCGGATTGGCCATAGACTACAGGGAAATTTCCCGGTGGGCCGATGCCCAGGGGGAGAAACTGAGCTCTCCTCATGGGTACCAGCCAGGTAAATAATTATCTGTCACTCCCAGAGTTAATTACCACTGGGGGCGTCAAGTGTTATGTACCTGGCTGGCGACTACAGGTGCTCTACTGATTCCTGAAATCTGTCAATTTGGACCCCCCCTACAACTTGGGGCCATAGTTACAGGACCAATTTAAGTTCCCAATCCACCCCTGCTTTTCATGTAACAATCAGTTGCTTCATTCCGAAGAAAAAAAAGTACTTTTAATTCATATGCGAGTGAGCAGTTAAGTGCAGCGTGGGTGGGCTCCATCCACTCTGTGCATCCTTGCTCCTCTTACTTCCTTTGTCAGACCCTTCCTCTCCTTCTTGTAAATGTAAATCAGTAAATCAGGAAGATGAGGGTGTGGCTGGTAGAGGAAGCAGGAGGAGCAAGGATGCACAGAGAGGCTTGGGTCCGCCCTCAATGCACTTAACTGCTCATTTTCATATGCATTAAAACCACTTTTTCTCCAGAATGAAGCAATGGATCACTAAGTAAAAGGTATCAATACATTGGGCTGATCTAACCCTATAAGGCGCTGTGCCTGGTATATCAGTGAATTTCATGGAGACCGATTCCCTTTAATATCATGCACATCTCTGTAAGAATTAATTGCAGACTGCAAATATATTGAGTGATACTCAGAGAGCAAAAAAGACATGTAAACTAATCTGTAATCCTTCCTGTTAGGGCCAGATACACACTAAACTCTCCTCATCTGAATTACACTAAGGTTTGGGAAGGCGACTGCCTCCTATGGCTGGGACACCCAAAATAACTCCCAGGAGACAGGGGGAGTTCCCACTCTTATTTACTAGCACAAATCATAATGCTGACTCATCTGTGCTACAGAGGCACATAATCATAACAGTTTCACAACTGCAATAAAGAGGCACAGACTTAGCGCTAACAACAATTGGCAGTTTTTTCTTCCCAGATCTTTCAGCAGGTTGGCCAACGAAAAAGTTCTCTGCCTCCAATATCTCTAAATCAAACTGCCTAATAGTAAATCTGTCTTAGTTGTCCATAGCAACCAATCACAGCTCAGCTTTCATTTTTGTCAGAGCCCTGAAGGAACAGAGAGCTGAGCTCTGATTGGTTGCTATGGGCGGACAGATTTGTTATTCAGTTTGATAAAAGTGGCCTATTGTGTCAGAAAGATGATGTTTTCCCTGAAACAGCAAATAGTGATTGTAGTCGCCTATGTGTGAAGCAGATGTAGTGCCCTAGAGCAGAGGTACTTTGATGTCTGGACATTTGTGGACATTTGCCCCTATTTCCCCTATGTGAAGTCAGCAACTCCTTACTTTTTCACGTGAAACACTGTTTAACTGCATTTTAAATGTATGTTGTGATATATTTCCTGTTCATTTGCACTGTATTTTCTCAGCAATGTATAAAGGGTAAATTAATACTTAGAGACTTTTGGGACTTTGTACCTAATAATCAGAAGCTTGTAATGAAAATTACAAGCTTCTGATTATTAGGTACAAAGTCCCAAAAGTCTCTCACTATTCATTTACACGGCATCGGGCTGCCTTCTGACACATCGAGTCCCCGCCACAGCAGCGCGGGGACTCGATGCGCAACCTCACCTGACACAAAACCCTTCTATGTTGCGGTCGGTGTGGACCGCGGCATAGAAGCTTCTGCCCAATGCCTTGCACGGCATCGGGACCTGCCTTCAACGGGTGCCCAGGAGATCCAGCCTCAGGCTGGGTCTCCTAGGCAACCTGTTTGTGTACTACTCACTGTAGTACACGAACAGGCAATGCATTACAATACAGCAGTATTGTAATGCATTGCAGAGGGGATCAGACCCCCAAAACTGAACGTCATAAAAATAAAGTAAAGAAAAAAGTAAAAAAAAGTGTTTTTAATAAATTTATTAAATTTTTAAGTAAGAAAAGAAAAAAAACGCCCCTTTCCTCTTATTTTATAATAAAAAACAGAAAATAAAATAAAACACATATTAGATATCGCCGTGTCCGTAATTACTGGCTCTATAAATATATCACATGATCCACCCTGTCCGATAAACACCATAAAAATAAAAAAAACGGTGTAAAAAAATGTATGTCCCACAAAATTGTATCAATAAAACCGTCACCTCATCCCTCCAAAAATGAGCCCCTACGTAAGACAATCGCCCAAAAAAAATATATATATAGCTCTCAGAACATGGAGACACTTAAACATCATTATGTCGGTTTCAAAAATGCTATTATTATGTTAAAGTGAAATAAATAAAAAAAGTAGACATATTAGGTATCGCCGTGTCTGTAACAACCTGCTCTATAAAAATATCACATGATATAATCTCTCAGGTAAACACCGAAAAAAATAAAAATAAAAACTTTGTAAATAAAAAATATAATTTTCACCATACATAACAAAAATGCCGACATCAAGAGATCAAAAAGGCATATACCCCCCAAAATAGTACCAATCAAACAGTCACCTCATCCCGCCAAAAATTAGACCTTACCTAAGACAATCGGTCAAAAAATAAAAAAGCTATGGCTCTCAGACTAGGTACAGTCGTGGCCAAAAGTTTTGAGAATGACACAAATATTGGAAATTGGAAAAGTTGCTGCTTAAGTTTTTATAATAGCAATTTGCATATACTCCAGAATGTTATGAAGAGTGATCAGATGAATTGCATAGTCCTTCTTTGCCATGAAAATTAACTTAATCCCCAAAAAACCTTTCCACTGCATTTCATTGCTGTCATTAAAGGACCTGCTGAGATAATTTCAGTAATCGTCTTGTTAACTCAGGTGAGAATGTTGACGAGCACAAGGCTTGAGATCATTATGTCAGGGTGATTGGGTTAAAATGGCAGACTTGACATGTTAAAAGAAGGGTGATGCTTGAAATCATTGTTCTTCCATTGTTAACCATGGTGACCTGCAAAGAAACGCGTGCAGCCATCATTGTGTTGCATAAAAATGGCTTCACAGGCAAGGATATTGTGGCTACTAAGATTGCACCTCAATCAACAATTTATAGGATCATCAAGAACTTCAAGGAAAGAGGTTCAATTCTTGTTAAGAAGGCTTCAGGGCGTCCAAGAACGTCCAGCAAGCGCCAGGATCGTCTCCTAAAGAGGATTCAGCTGCGGGATCGGAGTGCCACCAGTGCAGAGCTTGCTCAGGAATGGCGGCAGGCAGGTGTGAGCGCATCTGCACGCACAGTGAGGCGAAGACTTTTAGAAGATGGCCTGGTGTCAAGAAGGGCAGCAAAGAAGCCACTTCTCTCCAAAAAAAACACCAGGGACAGATTGATCTTCTGCAGAAAGTATGGTGAATGGACTGGGGCAAAGTCATATTCTCCAATGAAGCCTCTTTCTGATTGTTTGGGGCATCTGGAAAAAGGCTTGTCCGGAGAAGAAAAGGTGAGCGCTACCATCAGTCCTGTGTCATGCCAACAGTAAAGCATCCTGAGACCATTCATGTGTGGGGTTGCTTCTCATCCAAGGGAGTGGGCTCACTCACAATTTTGGCCAAAAACACAGCCATGAATAAAGAATGGTACCAAAACACCCTGCAACAGCAACTTCTTCCAACAATCCAACAACAGTTTGGTGAAGAACAATGCATTTTCCAGCACGAAGGAGCACCGTGCCATAAGGCAAAAGTGATAACTAAGTGGCTCGGGGACCAAAACATTGACATTTTGGGTCCATGGCCTGGAAACTCCCCAGATCTTAATCCCATTGAGAACTTGTGGTCAATCCTCAAGAGGCGGGTGGACAAACAAAAACCCACTATTTCTGACAAACTCCAAGAAGTGATTATGAAAGAATGGGTTGCTATCAGTCAGGAATTGGCCCAGAAGTTGATTGAGAGCATGCCCAGTCGAATTGCAGAGGTCCTGAAAAAGAAGGGCCAACACTGCAAATACTGACTCTTTGCATAAATGTCATGAAATTGTCGATAAAAGCCTTTGAAACTTATGAAGTGTGTGTAATTATATTTCACTACATCACAGAAACAACTGAAACAAAGATCTAAAAGCAGTTTAGCAGCAAACTTTGTAAAAACCTAATATTTGTGTCATTCTCAAAACTTTTGGCCACGACTGTATACACTAGAACATCATTATTTCGGTTTAAAAAATGCTATTATTGTGTAAAACTTAAATAAATAAGAAAAAGCAGACATATTAGGTATTGCCACGTCCGTAACGATCTGCTCTATAAAAAAGTCACATGACCTAATCCCTCAGGTAAACACTGTAAAAATAATAAAAAAAAACTGCACCAAAACAACCAATTTTTTGGTCACCTTGCCCCATAAAGTGTAATAATGAATGATCAAAAAATCATATGTATCCAAAAATTGTACCAATAAAAACTTCAACTCTTCCTGCAAAAAAACGAGCCCCTGCACAAGATTATAGACAGAAAAAAAAAATAGGTTGTTCAGAAAATGGAGATACAAAAACATAATTTTAGTTTTCAAAAATTATTTACTATGTAAATCTGAAACAAACATAGAAAGTAGACATATTTGATATTATTGCGTCCATAACAACCTTCTCTATAAAAATAGTGCATGATCTAACCTGTCAGATGAATGTTGTTAAAAATAAAAAAATAAATGGTGCCAAAACATAAATTTTTTGGTTTCCTTGCCTCACAAAAAACATAATATAGAGCAATTAAAAATCATATGTACCCAAAATAGTAGCAACAAAACTGTCTCCTTATAACGTGGTTTCCAAAATGTGGTCACTTTTTTGAGTTTCCACTGTAGGTTTGCATCAGGGTGGCTTCAAATGGGACATGGCATCTAAAAAACAGTTCAGCTAAATCTGCCTTCCAAAAACCATATGGCCTTCTTTTCCTTCTGCACCCTGCCGTGTGGCCATACAGCCGTTTACAACCACATGTGGGGTGTTTCTATAAACCGCAGAATCAGGGTAATAAATATTGAGTTTTGTTTGGCTGTTAACCCTTTGTTTGCTACTGGAAAAAATTGATTAAAATGTAAAAATCTGCCAAAAAAGTGAAATTCTGAAATTTCATCTCCATTTTCCATTAATTCTTGTGGAACACCTAAAGAGTTAACAAAGTTTGTAAAATCCGTTTTAAATACCTTGAGGGGTGTAATTTCTAAAATGGGGTCAGTTTTGGGTGGTTTCTATTATGTAAGCCCCACAAAGTGACTTCAGACTAGAACTGGTCCTTAAAAAGTGGGTTTTGGAAATTTTCGGAAAAATTTCAAGTTTTGCTTCTAAACTTCTAAGCCTTATAACGTCCCAAAAAAATAAAATGTAATTTTCAAAATGATCCAAACATGAAGTACAATGTGTCACGAGAGAACAATCTCAGAATTGCTTGGATAAGTAAAAGTGTTTCAAAGCTATTACCACATAAAGTGTGCGTAAAATGGCCTGGGCAGAAGAGCGAAAACTGGCCCGGGGTTTTGGAGGGAAAAAGCTAGACTTGTTTACCAGCAAAACCAGACAGATTGATCTTTTGAATGTCTGGTTTAGCTATGTTGTTATGTCTGAAAACTTGTTTTTGTCTGAAAAAACTGCTGTGTCATTGCCATTGAGCATCTTTGAAGCTCTAATACAAGTCTATGACAGATGGGAGTTGTCACTATGTATTTGTTTGTGCTGAGTTTCTCTACTCCATCCCTCAGACTAGAAGGTTCTAGTTCAGCTAAAAATGGTATAAAAGGTGAACAGTCAGAGCCGCTTGTGTTAGGGAACAGTGTAGCTGTCCAGCTAAGACCTGTCCTAGGTTGCTAATATAGCTTATATGTTTATACAGCTAGAACTGCCAATAACCTTAATACAGTTCCTATGTTTATGTGTTAAAGACAAAAGCAGAGTTATTTACTGTGACTTCATGTTTTGGATGTCATGTAACAGTTATTTTTTGTGTTCACAGAAGCAGTAAGGTAAGTTCAATGACACAGCAGAAACAACAGAAAGCATAGAGTTAAACTGTTGTTGCTGGGCAGGAGTCTTGACCAATCACAGCCAGCCTCACACACAGCAAGAGTTTTGACCAATCACAGCCAGCCGTACGCACAGCCTGTGGGAAATTACCCAAGCAGGAGCTGCTAGAATCACTACACCAGAGGAGAGGAGCTGAACAGACATTCACTCCAGAAAAAGCTATGTTTTATGGAAGCAGAGAGGCCAATATAGGTATTTAGAATAGTTATATAATGTTCCTATTGTTAATGTAATGATTTAAACTGTATACTGAACCAGTTATATGTGTGTTTACTTAGAGTTCCGCCATACAAACAAACTACTGAGCATACATACAATCATACAATACAAACAAATTGCATACAAATGCAAACTGCTCATACCAGATCATAAGCAATTGTATAGAACAAACTGCAAACCAAGTAGAGCAAGTGAACTATTGGTTAACCTCAGATATACCTCTCAGAGAGATCATAAAGTGCTTAAATAACTTAAAGTGAGAGTACAGATACTCAAGAGAGAAATATATCCACCATTTTATGTTGATTGACAAGATTGAACAGTTGAACCACCATCTTATGCATACCGCAATTTTATGATACTTTATTCAACATGTGTTATGTACATGGACTATCTGCTGCAGAGGCAGCAGTGTTATACAGTACACACCTTCTCATTCAAAGAGTTTTCTTTATTTTCATGACTATTAAAATTGTAGATTCACACTGAAGGCATCAAAACTCTGAATTAACACATGTGGAATTATATACATAACAAAAAAGTGTGAAACAACTGAAAATATGTCATATTCTAGGTTCTTCAAAGTAGCCACCTTTTGCTTTGATTACTGCTTTGCACACTCTTGGCATTCTCTTGATGAGCTTCAAGAGGTAGTCCCCTGAAATGGTTTTCACTTCACAGGTGTGCCCTGTCAGGTTCAATAAGTGGGATTTCTTGCCTTATAAATGGGGTTGGAGAAGTCAGGTGGATACACAGCTGATAGTCCTACTGAATAGACTGTTAGAATTTGTATTATGGCAAGAAAAAAGCAGCTAAGTAAAGAAAAACGAGTGGCCATCATTACTTTAAGAAATGAAGGTCAGTCAGCCGAAAAATTGGGAAAACTTTGAAAGTAAGGGCTATTTGACCATGAAGGAGAGTGATGGGGTGCTGCGCTAGATGACCTGGCCTCCACAGTCACCGGACATGAACCCAATCAAGATGGTTTGGGGTGAGCTGGACCGCAGAGTGAAGGCAAAAGGGCCAACAAGTGCTAAGCATCTCTGGGAACTCCTTTAAGACTGTTGGAAGACCATTTCAGGGGACTACCTCTTGAAGTTCATCAAGAGAATGCCAAGAGTGTGCAAAGCAGTAATCAAAGCAAAAGGTGGCTACTTTGAAGAACCTAGAATATGACATATTTTCAGTTGTTTCACACTTGTTTGTTATGTATATAATTCCACATGTGTTAATTCATAGTTTTGATGCCTTCATAGTCATGAAAATAAAGAGAGGGTGTGTCCAAACTTTTGGTCTGTACTGTATATGAAGAAAAGTTGAAGTTAATAAAGAAGTTATTTTAAGCATTTGGTGTTCTCTATAACTGCGCTATAGGAATTACAGAGTAATAAATAAATAATAATAGTAATAAATAATGCCACAGCGCAAAAGGCACTTCATGGGGCTGCGCCTGCCACAGTGGAACTATTACCCTCAGAGGGCGAAGTGATAGCGCTCCTCAACTTGCAAAGAAAATAGCGCATTAGAGCAGCGGAGCGCCAGCATATACCGCCGCGCAGCAACTGTTCCCTGAGTGAGCAAGCAAAGACACCTCAGCGGAGCTACCATAGAGGCCATAGAAGGTGTGCATTAGTCAAACTGCAGCAAACTCTTAAAGTGGCAGAACGGCAAAGGCAAAATAGTCAGAGAAAAAGCGGCAACCCTCCTGGTGGGAGGCCAAAGTCCAGATCTAGAGTGCCCGCACCGCTATCCACAAAGAGGCCACGTACTGCAGCCAGCTAGTCTCCCGCCATTGGGCCCAAAGCCTGCAGCACCGTATCCAAGCCAGCGCATTGCAAGTCAGAACAAAGCATTGCAAGTCATCACAGAGCATTGCAAGTGATCACAAAGCATCGCAAGTCATCGCAGAGCATCACAAGTCAGCGCAGAGCATTGTATCACAGCAAGAAAAGACATGTCTCCTTTAAGACTGACATTTGTTCCTGCTCTTCAGAATAAGGTCAGAGCTTTCCTTTTACTACTTATCATTGCAAATAGGTTTTGGAATAAAGATACATTTTTGTGTTCAGGAATAAAAGACAAAGGACAGTTTGTAATACACAGACTTTATTGCATTTAAAGGGTTTCTATCACTTCGTATGACATAATTAGCTCTCAGACACTAGCGATCCGCTAGTGTCTGCACTGGCCAACCATCCTAATATAACAGCTTTTGGGGCAGCCGTTTTGCTAAAAAAATAACTTTTATAAATATGCTAATGAGCCTCTAGGTGCTATGTGGGCGTCATTAGCACCTAGAGGCTCCGTCTACCTTCATACACAGCCACCGCCCAGCGCGTCCCTCCAGCCCGCCCATCTCCTGCTGAATGCGATCCTCCGTGTGACGCAACGGACGAATTCTCGCGCATGCGCCGTGCGCGGCTGTTTTCGGCGCATGCGCAGTGAATGTCTGACCGCTTCCCTGCTCAGACATCTCCACTGCGCCTGCGCCGATGACGTCATAGTGCTCCAAGGAACAGGCGCAGTGGAGATGTCTGAGCAGAAAAGCGGTCAGACATTCACTGCGCATGCGCCGAATACAGCCGCGCACGGCGCATGCGCGAGAATTCGTCCGTTGCGTCACACGGAGGATCGCATTCAGCAGGAGATGGGCGGGCTGGAGGGACGCGCTGGGCGGTGGCTGTGTATGAAGGTAGACGGAGCCTCTAGGTGCTAATGACGCCCACATAGCACCTAGAGGCTCATTAGCATATTTATAAAAGTTATTTTTTTAGCAAAACGGCTGCCCCAAAAGCTGTTATATTAGGATGGTTGGCCAGTGCAGACACTAGCGGATCGCTAGTGTCTGAGAGCTAATTATGTCATACGAAGTGATAGAAACCCTTTAAAGTGAAAGTAATTTATTCCCTGCATTTATCACTGTTACATTTAAAGTGAAAGTCATTAATTTCTGCATTTGTCAATATTGCATTTAAAGTGAAAGGCATCTTATTATTCGTATTGATTGTCAGTATTGCATTTAAAGTAAAATGTCTGAGCCTAGTATTACCATGCCACTGTTAGAGGATACAAAGATAGATAGAGTAGAAGTTGAAGAGCAAGGGAACTTGTCTGAGGTAGAAGTGTCTGATGCAGCATTAGTCTTGCCTCAAACAAATATAGCCCAAACAGATTAACTGAAAAGTTCATCACATGCCAGAAAACCGACCTCAAAGATGCTGGAAAATTTGGAGCAAGAAGCAGCATTAAAAGAGAAAAGGTTTGCCCGAATGTATGATAAGTGGAAATTATACATTAAAGACATTCGTAAAAAGGTAAAGCAAAAAGAATAAAAGGGAACTTGAGTGATATGGTAGAGACGACAGAAAAATCTGAATCAGAGCTTATGGCAGCATATGTCAACCTGCAGTCGTTTACAACACCTTCCCAGGATATTGTAAGGAACTTGGACACATGTACTGAAGTCACTAAATATTTAGTAAAGCTCATGAGAGAACTTTCATCTGCAGCAAACTATGATGAAGTTAAAGCAAGAAGTAGAATGAACCAACTTTTTTATGAGAGACTATGATAAATCCTTAGGTGGTACCACAATCTCAAGTGTGACTTCCTTCGCTAGCTGAAGTGCCAACCACATATCAGAGTCCTCAAATACTTTAGCCAAAAGAAAGGATTTACATAGTAACATAGTACATAAGGCCGAAAAAAGACATCTGTCCATCCAGTTCGGCCTGTTATCCTGCAAGTTGATCCAGAGGATCAACTTGGGGATCATCCAGGGGATCGTCATTAGCAACGGGCCACAAGTGCAGGATTTGCTCCCCTATATTTATGCACAACTGCGTGTGGGTTTGAGCATTTCCTGCTTGGTTAATGCCACGCCATTCTTTTCAGTTTGTATTTATAGAGATGCCTGGAGGTGTATAAACTCCAATTTAAATGTGCCTGTTTTCCATCTACAGGCTACATTTAGGTGCACCTGTGAGGCCTGGGCCTTATCAGCCAGTCTTGAGTGGGACTCGCAGACTTCTCCCTCCTCCCATTGCAAGCATGGCTACATGCTGGAGGTAACTGGTGAGTTGTTTGTGAGTCGGCCTCATGCTCCTGTAATTTGCCCACTGGCTCCTGGTAGTGCCCATACGGCGCAGGTAGGTGAGTGTTAGGTCCCCGAGCTACTTGAGAAACCTTGGCGCGGTGCTCAGGCTCAGACATGTCCTACACCGTAGAATATGTTGGCTAATCTCTCAATTTTAACATCAGTTTGAGGGTTTAGTAAGACCGCAGAGTGCACCTGTCTTTGCTATTATTTAGCTATATTGATTACTACATCCACATACTTGCTATCTTGTGTAGGATGTCTATTGTGGTACTTGTCGTTCGCTGCGGGCATCCTCCACTGTATGCATTTTTGCTGGGGATCGTCATTAGCAACGGGCCACAAGTGCAGGATTTGCTCCCCTATATATATGCACAACTGCATGTGGGTTTGAGCATTTCCTGCTTGGTTAATGCCACGCTATTCTTTTCAGTTTGTATTGATCCAGAGGAAGGCAAAAAAAAAACCCTGTGAGGTAGAAGCCAATTTTCCTCACTTTAGGGGAATAAAAAATTCCTTCCCGACTCCAATCAGGAAATCAGAATAACTCCCTGAATCAACGGACCCCTCTCTAGTAGCTATAGCCTGTAATATTATTACACTCCAGAAATACATCCAGGCCTCTCTTGAATTCCTTTATTGTACTCACCATCACCACCTCCTCAGGCAGAGAGTTCCATAGTCTCACTGCTCTTACCGTAAAGAATCCATTTCTATGTTTGTGTACAAACCTTCTTTCCTCTAGACGCAGAGGATGTCCCCTCGTCACAGTCCTGGGGAAAAATAGATGATGGGATAGATCTCTGTACTGACCCCTGATATATTTATACATATTAATTAGATCTCCCCTCAGTCGTCTTTTTTCTAAAGTGAATAACCCTAATTTTGATAATCTTTCAGGGTGTTAGCTGAACAACTTGCTGTCAAGAGAACAGAAATTGAAATGGAAGCTGCCATCGAGGCACAGCACCAACTAATGGCTGAAATGGATGCACAACGCCATCAAATGGAAGCTGAAAAAGATGCACAACGCCATCAAATGGAAGCTGAAATGGAGGAACCAACTGTGTTTTGGATGCCTAAGAAAAGGCCATGTTACTAAGGAGTGTAAGAAAAAGCCCACATGCAGCGTTTGCAAAGGGCGCCATCCTACAACACTACATGAAGAACGTCCAAAGAAGGATAAATCCTCAATACCTAAAGATACTGAGGAAGAAAATAAAGTATCGGTATTCTCTTGCAGAGTGAGGGAAGGAGAAAGCAACGGCACATCAATGGTTGTACCAGTGTGCATTTCAAATCCTAAAAGGAGGAATAAGAAGGTATACGCCTATGCACTACTGGATGCCCAGAGTGACGTCACCTTCATTGATCAAGAAATCTGCAAGAAATTACAAGTGTCTACAGAACCAGTGAAGCTCAAACTCACCACAATAACAGGGAGAGACACATTAGTGAACAGCAAAAGGGTCAAAGGACTGAGAGTTAGAGAACTTAATTTAAACTGCACATTAGATCTACCTCCAGCTTATACAAAAGACGATATACCTCTAGATCGAGATCGCATACCTACCTGTGAAACAGCCAATGAATAGGAGCACCTATCTGTCATATCTCATGAAATGTCCCCGCTGAAGGAGTTTGATGTTGGACTGTTGATAGGCTACGATTGTCCCAAAGCCTTGGTACCACGAAAGGTAATCACAGGAAGAAATGGCGAACCCTATGCTGTTCGAACTGATCTAGGATGGGGTGTTGTTGGAGGAAAACAGCAGATTGCAAACTCAAGACAGGTGACATGATTGTGTCATCATATATCTGTCCAAGACTTATCAACTGTGTGGTACATCCCACATCAAGGTGTTTACCACTTATAGAAACCAGATAAGATTAGAGTGGTGTTTGATTGCTCAGCAAAGTATGATGGTGCTGCATTGAACAATCATCTACTAAAAGGACCAGATCTTACAAATACTGTGCCTGGAGTACTCTGTAGATTCAGAAAGTATCCCATGGTGGTAATTTGTGACGTTGAAAAGATGTTCCAATAGTTTCATGTGAAGAATGAAGTTAGAGACTTCCTGAGGTTCCTATGGTGGGAGGACGGAGATACAGATACAGAGCCAGCAGAAAACAGAATGCAAGTACACTTGTTTGGAGCAGCATCATCATGCACCAATTATGGTATGAAGTACCTGGCCGATCAGAATGAAAAGGATTGCCCATCAGCAGCAAATTTTCTGAAGAAAAACTTTTATGTAGATGATGGTCTAGAGTCCACAGAATCTGCAATCAAACTAGTGAAAAAAAGCCAAGAGTTATGCGCAAGAGGAAACCTGCGCCTTCATAAATTCATCTCAAACAACAGAGAGGTACTGGAATCCATCAGTGACTCTGAACGTGCAGCAACAATGAAGAATGTAGATCTCAATTATGATCATCTTCCAGTCTAGAACATACTTGGATTGGAATGGAATGTAGAGAATGACAAGTTCTTTGAAGTATCTATTGAAGAGAAAGTTGCAACTAGACGCACCATTCTTTCCACAGTGGCTTCTATATATGATCCATTTGGATTCTTGGCCCCAGTGATCCTCAGAGCAAAATAATACTACAAGAATTATGCAGACAGAAGTTGGGATGGGATGAGCCCATACCTGAAAATTTGAGGCCAAGGTGGGAGAGTTGGATAAGAGACTTGCAAAACTTGAGAGAAGTTCGGATACCCAGATGTGAACTCCTCCTGAGGAAGCAAATTACGTGAAACGCGCGTTGAAGAGCGTCTTGACCCTGCCAGCAGCCCCCGCTTTATCGGTATGTTCCACCTTACTTCATGCACCCTCGGTTTTTTCTTTGACCCATGTGGTTTGTGCCTTGGCGATGCGGTAATCAGTTGTAAGGGAGGCATGCCTTCAACCTAGATAGGTTCTCTCACTGCATATCCCCATTCCAGATCATTCACTAGGAAATTTCATTCCATGATTACTGACCAAAGGGGGTATACCATTGAGTAGTTTCTAGATGGGTGTGCTGACAGGGTTATGTATGACTGTGTTTGTCCCTGCTTATTTATACCCATATTGTGTATAATATGACATAATTTTAATTGTTATATGAATAAAATTGATCTTTTATTGGTAAACAGTGTGGTTGCACTCCATTTGTTGTGTAGTTTCCAGATGTTTTGTACCTTATGATTTCGGAAAGTACAAAAAAATAGAACTTCATCATTTTTCAGATGCCAGTAGTTATGGTTATAGTCAGTGCTCCTACATCAGAGTGATAGGAGAAGAAAATATACACTGTGCCCTGGTTATGGGAAAGGCCAGAGTTGCACCTACCAGTATTCAGACAATACCAAGACTTGAACTGGCAGCAGCTGTTGTTTCAGCATCAGTAAGCAAGTTTCTGAAAGAAGAATTGGAGTTAAAAATAGATGAAGAATATTTTTGGGCAGACTCACAAGTTGTCCTAGGATATATAAACAACGAAGCCCGAAGATTCCATATCTTTGTCGCCAACAGAGTTGAGAAAATTTGAGAAAATAACAAATACAGAACATTTGCATCACATTGACACAAAGCATAACCCAGCAGATCAGGCCTCAAGAGGCCTGAATGTAACAGAATTGAAAAATTCTAATTGATTCACAGGCCTAGAGTTCCTTGGGGAAAAGGAAATTATGCACAGTAAAGGTTACACAGAATTGTCTATGGGTGATCCAGAAGTAAAAGTTGTACAAACATTGAGCACTGCTGCCAAGTGTTAAGATAACACACTTGAAAGACTAGCCAGATGTTCAAAATGGAATACAGTCATAAATGTAGTAGCTCGAATTCAACGTTTGGCAAAAGGAAATCAGAAAGAAGGAATTGTTGAATGTAGATGAAAGAATGAAAGCTGAAGAAACAGTCATAAGACTCATTCAACAGAGATTCTACAGTGAAGAGTTGGAGACTTAGTCAAGAACCCAAAAGGCTTTCAAACAACCACCCATTGTACAAGCTTAATCTTGTTCTGCAGAATGGTATATTGAAGGTGGGAGGGAGACTGGAAAATGCATTGTTACCTAGCAGAGTGAAGTATCCTGCAATTCTACCCAAAAATTCTACCTTCACAAGATTGATTATTGATCACTACCACAACAAATCCTTGCGCCAGGGAAGTAGATTTACCCAAAGCTGTTTGAGAGAAGGTGGTTACTGGATAGTAAAAGGAAGCAAAGTTATAGCAAAGTATATAAGTAAATGTATAGTTTGTAGAAAGGCACGTAGACCTACCGAAGAACAAAGAATGGCAGATTTACCGGCAGATCATGTAAACCCATCACCACCATTTCTTTCTAGCGGAATGGATTGTTTTGGCCCATTCATCACCAAACAGAACCACAAGGAGTACAAGAGATATGGTCTAATATTTACATGTCTGAGATCCAGAGCAATGCACCTGGAATTGTTAGAGGATATGTCAATTGTGCATTCATCAACGCCTTGAGATGTTTCATAGCCATTAGAGGTACTGTCAGAGAGTTTAAATCTGACCAAGGATCTAATTTTGTCGGAGCAAAGAATGAATTGAAAAAATAGCTGAGTATTGTGTGATTTTCCTATGAATGCTCCACATGCAAGCCATACAGGAGGAGTTTCGGAAAGACAAATCAGAACTGTAAGAAATGTAAGTTCAGTGTTGAAAAAGAACGCCGGAAGAATGGACGATGCTTCACTTAGGACCCTATTCTATGAAGTAATGTCTATTGTTAACAGTTGTCCACTTACAGTCGATAACATCAACGACCCAGCAAGTTCGGACCCTTTAACTCCCAACCATCTACTTCACCTTAAGTCTGATTACATACAGCCACCATCTGGCAAGTTCACCAAAGAGAATTTATATGCTAAAAGGAGATAGCGAAGAGTTCAATATCTATCAGATCAGTTTTGGAATAGATGGAGGAAAGAGTACTTATCCAATCTGATGCTAAGAAGTAAATGGCAAGCACCCAGAAGAAATGTCCAAGTTGGTGACATAGTGTTAGTGAAAGAAGAAGATTTACCTAGAACTCAATGGAAATTAGCCAAAGTTCTAGAAGTTCAAAAGGATGAATACAAACTAGTAAGAAGAGTGTTGTCACAAATAGGAGACTCAAAACTTGACAAAAAAGGAAAACATCTCACTACTTCACTCAAGTTGGAACGTCCTATACAGAAGTTAGTTGTTCTCCTTGAGAGTGATAAAAGACATTTGGAAGTTGATAACCTGATGAAAAATTCCTCAAATTCATGTTCAAATCCTATCACTAAGAACATAGAATTATAGGTAATTTTGGTGGGAGTGTAGCTGGCCAGCTAAGACCTGTCCTAGGTTGCTATTATAGCTTATATATTTATACACCTAGACCTTAATAACTTTAATACAGTTCCTATGTTTATGTGTTAAAGAAAAAAGCAGAGTTATTGACTGTGACTTCATGTTTTGGATGTCATGTAACAGTGTGTATATTTTGTGTTCACAGAAGCAGAAAAAGATAATATGCCTTTAAGATTCATTATATAATGTAAGGTAAGCTCAATGACACAGCAGAAACAACAGAAAGCATAGAGTTAAACTGCTGTTGTTGGCAGGAGTCTTGACCAATCACAGCCAGCCTCACACACAGCAAAAGTTTTGACCAATCACAGCCAGCCTCACACACAGCCTGTGTGGAAAATTCCCCTAGTAGGAGCTGCTAGAATCATTACACCAAGGGAGAAGCTGAACAGACATTCACTCCAGAAAGAGCTGTGTTTTAAGGAAGCAGAGAGGCCAAAATAGGTATTTAGAACAGTTATATAATGTTCCTATTGTTAATGTAATGATTAATATTGTATACTGAACCAGTTATATGTGTGTTTACTTACAGTTCCTCCAATTGCATACAAACGAACTACTGAGCCATACAGTCATACAATCCAAACAAATTGCATGCAAATGCGAATTGCTCATACCAGATCATAAGCAACTATATAGAGCAAACTGCAAACCAAGTAGAGCAAGTGAATTATTGGTTAACCTCAGATATACCTCTCAGAGAGATCATAAAGTGCTTAAACAACTTAAAGTGAGAGTACAGATACTCAAGTGAGAAATATATCCACCATTTTATGTTGATTGACAAGATTGAACAGATGAACCACCATCTTATGCATACCGCAATTTAATGATACTTTATTCAACATGTGATCTGTACATGGACTATCTGCTGCGGAGGCGGCAGTGTTATATATAAAGAAAAGTTGAAGTTAATAAAGTTATTTCAAGCATTTGGTGTGCTCTTTAAACCTACTGTTTCCATATAATGGCGCTAGAGGAATTACAGAGTAATAGACAGTCTGGTTAGACTAAAAGTCAGAGATATCAAAATTCTTCTAATGCCACAGCGCAAAAGGCACTTCATAGTGCTGCGCCTGCCACAAACAGTGCTTAGATGAGTAGACTCTGCCAGACTATTGAGTGACCAGAAGAACACACTGAGACAGGGATACATTGCCACAGACCCTTTGCCTCCAGCCTTTGTTCAGGTAGAGGGACAGCTAGCTCAGGCCTTTACTCAGCATCAAACCCTTCTGCCAGGGAGGAGACTGGGGAAGCCAGCCCTATGCCTCACCTGTATTGTTTTGCACCTAAATTCCTCCAGTAAGGACGCACCCTGTTTTACTGTAAACCCTGACTCTCTGGACTTTTTACCTATTGGAATGCACCATGCTTTACCATCCCTTCTGGAAAGCCGCAACACATGATGACACCTCAACAATGTCCAGGGGACCCAGCATAGCATTGGGGCCACCCCAAACTCCACCAGTGCACAGATTGATTAAGGAAATACAAGAGACCTTTGTCGACAATTACCCAGGAACAAAACCACCAGCTAAATGTTCTATTCATAGTCTGGTTTGGAAATGGCATCAAACTGGCTCTTTTGTAAACATGAAGAAACCAAGGCCTTCATCGATCAGGACGGCTGAATTTGTTCATGAAATTCAGTAGCAGATTGCAAATAGCCCCCAAAAATCAACTTGTTGGTATATCACAAAGGATGCAATTTTCTGGGACATCTTTGTACAGTTTTACAACCAACACCAGAAGAAAAAATGTCCTGCATTTTACAACAAGATGGGGCAACATGACACACCTCACGGAACTCACTGGCAGGAGTTTTTGAACTATTTACTGAGAAGTGAACTGTGAGCAAGGGGTTATGGCCACCAAGTTCCCCAGACTTGTCCACATGCGATTTTTTTCTGTGGGGACATTTAAGACAGTAAGTGTCCACTAACAATCCACATCTCCTGGATGAACTCAAGGAGAACATCATAAACACCATCCGCAGCATCACTGCTGAAGAGCTGCAAGCAGTATCAGCCAACATAATCTGATGTGCCCAAAGATGCATAGAAGTGAACAGGGACCACTTTCAACATCTTTTGTGACTTGTGGGTAATATAAAAAAAAAAAATCCACTTGCTCGTTCGTCTTGTCATACTATCACTGGAGGCGGGCTACTTTTTCATGGACCACCCTGTATTTAGTCTAAGTCCCCACCAAGAACACTATGTGATATTCATCCACCCCCTTCCACCCCACTCCCCAGTCAGTTCACTGCCTTAGAATGCTCTGGGCCACCCTCAAATTGTAGTCTCAGCTATTGGCTTCTCACCTCCCCTGCTATGCTCATTTGGGGAGCGGTAGACTTGCCCTTGACCCTACAGCCTCATGGCTGGAACTTCCCACTAAACCAGTGTTATGGCTGATGCCACTATGCTGCACCTGGAGCAGCCAGACACACAGTAACTTAATGTCACGGATGAAGTTGCAGATAGCTGGAACTTATAAATAAACGACCGACTGGCTTGATCCCAAACTAAGGATCATATAGGTGAGCCCTTTAAAACCCTAAGAGCTCTCCCTGACTGCTATGCACATTCAAGGGTCTCAATGGTAGACGATTGCATGCCACACGTACCTAAGACTGTGTGACACCTGAAAACCCTATAATAGTAAGGACACGACGACCAGCTCCCTGCACTTAATACGGATGGAGTCAGGGTCACCTAGAATCAAGCCAGCAAGGAAACACAATAAAGGAAAATACTTATCTAAGCAAACAGCAGCAGCAGCCTGCAGCAGTGAACACTTCATCCAGGAAGTAGTATAAACCGCGAAATGAGGCAGTATGGGAGGGAATATAAAGGAAGACGATTAGTCTAAATAAGTGACACCTGGCAGAAGGAAAGGAGATGACAAAGTGAAACCAAAACAAAGAACGTCATACAAGAGGTAGAGAAGAACGTCTGTCAGACCTTCTCACAGAACTGGCGGTGACAGTACCCCTCCCTCTATGGGTGGACTCCGGAAACTCAGAGCCCACCTTCTCAGGATGAGACCTATGGAAAGCCATGATGAGACGAGTGGCCTTAATGTCCGCCACTGGGACCCACATCCTCTCCTCAGCACCATAACACTCCCAATGAACAAGGTACTGAAGAGAACCGCGGATAATGCGAAAATCCACAATCCTAGAGACCTGAAATTCAAGATTACCATCAACAAAAATCAGAGGAGGGGGCAAAGAGGAGGGTACAGTGGGTTGGACATAAGGTATTAATAGGGACCTGTGAAAAACATTATGGATCTTCCAAGTCTGAGGAAGATCAAGATGGAAGGCAAGGGAATTGATGACGGACAAGATCTTGTAAGGCCCGATAAACTTAGGACCCACCTTCCAGGAGGGAACCTTCAGTTTGATATTCTTTGTAGACAACCACACCAGATCACCCACATTCAGGTCCAGGCACACGTCTTTTATCCGCCACACGCTTATATCTCTCACTCAGTGGCGTAACTACCAGGGAAGCAGGGGAAGCAGCTGCTTCGGGGCCCGGGCTGCCAAGGGGGCCCGGCGTCGGCAGCGTGTGTGACAGTTTATTTTCAAGTTCTATCGATGTCTTAACTGTTCAGGGCCCCTTCACAGCAGCTGACCAGGCTCCCTCGCTAATATGATCTAATCTTTCTGTCTCCTAAAGTCTTCTGATGAGTCTGGGATTCGAACCCACAACCTCCAAAGTCTGAGTGTATCAGAGGCAAAGCATGAAAAAAAATGAAGAAAAAATTTGAGACTTCTACTGTTATAGCTGGCTAAGTGTACAGCTATACACATGACAGCTGCCCCAACACACCCAGCACTGCTATATCTCTATATGACAGCTGTCCCAGTACACTCAGCTCTGCTATATCTCTATAAATGAGCAGCTGTCATGTGTATAGATGTACACTTAGCCAGCTATAACAGTAGAAGTCTCAAATTTTTTCAGTCAGCAGCAAGGCGTCTCCTATGGTCTAGTGGTTAGATGCTTTGCCTCTGATACAGAAGGTCGTGGGTTCGAATCCCAGCAGAAACCTTTTCTGAAATATAAGCACTGACTCCATATATGGACATACAGGGAGGGACACAGGAAGAGGCTGCATCGCATCGCTGACATGGAGGTAAGTAGAAGTGTTTATATATTCTTTTTTAATACCCGACTGTTACTGCCATGGGGGGAGCGGGGGGCACTTGATACTGGCACATGGGGGGGGGGAAGGTTGGCACCTGATACTGGCACATGGGGGGGGGGGAGAGAGGCACCTGATACTGGCACCTGGTGGGGGGGGAGGGGTTGGCACCTGATACTGGCACCTGGGGGGGGTTGGCATCTGATACTGGCACATGGGGGGGGGGGGAGAGGCACCTGATACTGGCACCTGTGGGGGGAGGGGGGGTTGGCACCTGATACTGGCACATGGGGGGGAGAGAGGCACCTGATACTGGCACCTGGGGGGGGAAGAGAGGCACCTGATACTGGCACATGGGGGGGAAGAGGGGTTGGCACCTGATACTGGCACCTGGGGGGGGAAGGGGGGTTGGCACCTGATACTGGCACCTGGGGGAGGGTTGGCACCTGAAACTGGCACCTGGGGGGGGGAGAGGCACCTGATACTGGCACATGGGGGGAGGCACCTGATACTGGCACCTGGGGGGGAGAGAGGCACCTGATACTGGCACATGGGGGGGAGAGGGGTTGGCACCTGATACTGGCACCTGGGGGAGGGGGGGTTGGCACCTGATACTGGCACATGGGGGGGATGCACCTGATGCTGGCACATGGGGGGAGGCACCTGATACTGGCACCTGGGGGGGGGGGGGGGGGTTGGCACCTGATACTGGCACATGGGGGGGGGAGAGAGGCATCTGATACTGGCACATGGGGGGGAGAGGGGTTGGCACCTGATACTGGCACCTGGGGGGGAAGAGGGGGTTGGCACCTGATACTGGCACATGGGGGGGGGAGAGGCACTTGATACTGGCACTTTTTTTGTGGGGGGGGGGGAGATGGCACTATGATACTGGGACAGGTGGGGGGGGGGGGGGGGGGAGGGGCACTTGATACTGGCACATGATGGGGGGCATTATGGGGGATACTAGGCCGGCAGCCTATCAGAGGCCGGACACTGAGGGGCATCTACTGGGGCACTATATATGGGGCATTTTATACTGGTACATTATGGGGGGCACTAGCAGGAAGGGGGGAGAGAAGCACTAAGGGGCATTTACTGGGGGAACTATATAGGGGTATTTTATACTGGGACATTATGGGGGCACTATGGGGACATTAGCTCAACTGGGGGCATTACAAGGGGGTATTTTGTGCACTGTCACATTAAAAGGAGAATTATTTCTACTAGGGGGGGGCATTATGGTGGGCTTTATTACTTCTCCATAGTATGACCCCCTAGTAGCAGTACCAGCCTCTCCCTGCTCTGCGACCCCACTGCCCCTTCTCCAAATCCTTATTATGAAATCTTTCTCATTAGGATAAAGCACAACATCAGCTCCGCCGAGCCCCCGGCCAAAGTGTGGAAGTGGTGTCCGAGATCCCCAAGGGCCAAGCCAAGTAACTGTAAGTTTTCATGTGAAATATGTTTGTTATACACATATAGCCTACACTGTGCCACACAATATACAGTATACCGCTACACTGTGCCACACAATATACAGTATACCTCTACACTGTGCCACACAATATACCTCTACACTGTGCCACACAATATACAGTATACCGCTACACTGTGCCAAAGGAGTGGGGTTTACACAGGAGGAGGAAGGTGCGAAGCGCGCTGGGGGGGGGAAGGGGCCCTTACAAATATTTGCTGTGGGGCCCAGTCACTTCTAGTTACGCCCCTGCTCTCACTCATCCTCTTCAGATTACCGTGAATCTTTTGCCAAATAAATGACAAAAACGAGGAGAATCTCTCCTCATCAGGTAAACCAGAAGGCCCCTCTCCAGAGAATGTCCCAAACTGCGGATGAAATCCATATGCACCAAAAAATGGTGACTTATCAGAGGACTTCTGGCGACGGTTATTTAAAGCAAACTCAGCAAGGGACAAAAAAGAATACCAATCCTCCTGATTCTCTGCCACAAAACAGCGCAGATATGTCTCCAGATTCTGATTGACGCATTCGGTCTGACCATTCGACTGCGGGTGAAAAGCAGAAGAGAACGACAACCGAACCCCCAAGCGAGAACAGAAGGCCTTCCAGAATCTGGAAACAAATTGCGTGCCCCTATCAGAAACGATGTCTGAAGGAATGCCATGCAATTTAACAATGTGATCAACAAACGCTTGCGCCAGCATCTTAGCATTGGGTAACCCAGGAAAGCGCCATTTTGCTAAAACGGTCCACTACCACCACAATCACAGTCTTCCCCTAGGAACGAGGCAGGTCCGTAATGAAGTACATGGACAGATGCGTCCAAGGACGGGAAGGAATGGGTAACGGGATGAGAGAACCGGATGGCCGTGAATGAGGGACCTTGGCATGAGCACAGGTCTTGCAGGCTGCCACAAAATCCTTAACCGTCTTACGAAGAGCCGGCCACCAGAATCTCTGAGCAATGAGATCCACTGTGGCTCTACTCCCCGGGTGCCCAGCAAGGACAGTATCATGGTGCTCCTTAAAAACCTTATGTCGTAAAGCGAGAGGCACAAACAACCTCCCAGGAGGACAAAGATCAGTAGCCTCTGCCTGGGCTGCCTTAACCTCTGCCTCCAAATCAGGATAAAGAGCAGAGACGACCACCCCTTCAGCCAAAATGGGACCCGGGTCTTCAAAGTTCCCCCCTCCCGGAAAACAACGTGACAGGGCATCCGCCTTCACATTTTTAACCCCAGGGCGGAACGTAACAACAAAATTAAACCTAGAAAAGAACAAAGACCATCTGGCATGTCTCGGGATCAGACGCTTGGCCGATTCCAAGTAGGCCATATTTTTATGGTCGGTAAACACGGTAATTGGTTAGAGGGAGCCAGATACCCTATGGCGCCATTCCTCAAAAGCTAATTTGATGGCCAACAACTCCCTATCTCCCACATCATAATTTCTCTCTGCAGAGGAAAGTTTCTTTGAGAAAAAGGCACACGGTCGCCATTTGGCAGGAGAGGGACCCTGAGATAAGACCGCACCCACCCCCACCTCAGAAGCATGCACCTCAACAATAAAAGGTAGAGAGAAATCAGGTTGTACAAAAATGGGAGTGGAAGGAAAACACTCTTTAATACTAGAAAAGGCTTTAAGCGCATCTACCGACCATGAGGAAAAATCCACCCCCTTTTTAGTCATATCAGTGAGTGGCTTAACAACAGAGGAATAATTCAAAATTAACTTCCTGTAATAATTGGCAAAACCCAAAAACCGCATCAGCGCCTTCTGATTCTCAGGAAGCTCCCAATCAAGCACAGCGCGGACCTTCTCAGGTTCCATCCGAAAACCAGAAGCGGAGAGAAGAAAACCAAGAAATTGAATCTCCGGAACCGCAAACACACATTTTTCCAGTTTAGCGTACAATTTATTCTCCCGCAGAATCAGCAAGACCTGACATAGGTGGTCCCGATGAGTCTTGAAATCAGGTGAAAAAATCTAAATGTCATCTAGATACACTAGTACAAATTTCCCCATTAAATGATAAAAAATGCTGTTCACAAAATGTTGGAAGACGGCCGGAGCATTCATCAAACCAAAGGGCATAACCAAATTCTCGAAATGACCCTCAGGGGTATTGAAGGCCATCTTCCATTCGTCCCCTTCCCTGACCCTGACTAGGTTGTATGCCCCTCTTAAATCCAACTTAGAAAAAACTTTAGCCCCAACAATCTGGTTAAACAGGTCCGGGATCAGAGGAAGCGGATATGGGTCACGAATCGTGATACGGTTCAGCTCCCTGAAATCGAGACAAGGACTTAAAGAAGCATCTTTTTTCTTAACAAAAAAAAAAAAACAGCGGCAACAGGTGACTTCAGGGGTCGGATGTGTCCCTTTCTCAGGCTCTCAGAGATATAAGTACGCATAGTGACTCTTTCAGGTTGGGAGAGATTGTATAATCGTGATTTTGGCAGCTTGGCGCCTGGGATGAGATTAATAGGGCAATCGTACTCCCGGTGAGGGGGAAACTCCTGGACACCACTCTCGGAAAACACATCAGAAAATTCTGAGAGAAAAGATGGCACAGTCTTGGTAGAAACCTCTGAAAGAGACGCCGTGAGGCAATTCTCTCTGCAAAACTCACTTCAATCATTTATTTGCCTTGCTTGCCAATCAATGGTGGGGTATGTTTAGTGAGCCAGGGTAGCCCCAACACTAGAGGAGTAGGTAATCCGCTTAAGACGAAACATGACATATCCTCAACATGAGCGTCACCCACAGTCAAACGGATATTGTGAACTATGCCCTTAAACGATCTTTGCGAAAGTGAAGCGGAATCGATAGCAAAAACGGGTATATTCTTTTCCAAAGTGCACACCTGGAACCCATGCGTTGTTGCAAATTGATTATCAATGAGATTGACAGCTGCTCCACTATCTACAAAAATCTCACAAACAATGTTCTTGCTGTCTAGCGCCACCCTGGCAGGTAGGAGAAAATGGGAACTACAAGCAAACGGCAAACCTTCAATTTCCACATCAACCTTGCCAATAGTAGCAAATGGAAAGTTTTTAGAGGGTTTCTTTTTTTTTTTTATTACCCTCAGAAAACTCCATGAATCTCCTAGAGGGGCAAACATTAGCCAAATGATTTATACCCCCACAACAGAAACAAACCCTCCTCTGAGAGCTGAATCCTCTACTATCAGAGGCAAGCAAACCCAGCTGCATGGCCTCCTCCTCAGAGTGGATTGAGACAGACTGAGACCCCTGCGCACTGAATGAGACAGCCCCACTGTCCTTGGGCTGAATATGACAGGAAAGAGTAGTCTCCTCTCTCTCTCTAAGACGCCTGTCAATACGAACAGCTAGAGACATGGCAGACTCTAATGATGCTGGTCTCTCATGAAAAGCAAATGCATCTTTCAATCTTTCCGAAAGACCATGGCAAAATTGACTTCAGAGTGCAGTATCATTCCAACCAGTATCAGCTGCCCATCTCCGAAATTCAGAACAATATATCTCGGACTGTTTACCCTGGCATAAAAGACGCAGTTTAGATTCAGCCAGAGCAATACGATCCGGGTCATCATATATCTGCCCCAGGACTACAAAAAATTCATCCACCGATCGGAGGGGCCGTGCCCCCACCGGCAACGAGGAGGCCCAAGACTGAGCGTTATCCCTGAGCAGCGAGATGATGATCCCCACCCTCTGCTCCTCATCACCAGAGGAATGGGGAAGTAGGCGAAAATGGATTTTGCAAGCCTCTCTAAAGCAAACAAAATTCTCACTACCCCCGGAGAACGTATCCGGAAGCAAGATCTTAGGCTCGGAACAACGACTCCATGAACACCAGCAGAACCGGTCACCTGAAACTGAGACACAGTTTTACGGAGATCTGCTACCTCCAACGAAAGACCTTGCATGCGGTCAATCAAGGCTGAAACCGGATCCATGCTTAAGACGGTTTAGGCGGTTTATAATGTCACGGATGAAGTTGCAGATAGCTGGAACTTATAAATAAACGACCGACTGGCTTGATCCCAAACTAAGGAGCATATAGGTGAGCCCTTTAAAACCCTAAGAGCTCTCCCTGACTGCTATGCACATGCAAGCGTCTCAATGGTAGATGATTGCATGCCCACATACCTAAGACTGTGTGACACCTGAAAACCCTATAATAGTGAGGGGACATGACCACCGGCTCCCTGCACTTAATACGGACGGAGTCAGGGTCACCTAGAATCAAGTCAGCAAGAAAACACAATAAAGGAAAAGACTTATCTGAGCAAACAGCAGCAGCAGCCTCTAGCAGTGAACACTTCATCCCGGAAGTAGTATAAACCGCAAAATGAGGCAGTATGGGAGGGAATATAAAGGAAGACGATTAGTCTAAATAAGTGACACCTGGCAGAAGGAAAGGAGATGACAAAGTGAAACCAAAACAAAGAACGTCATACAAGAGGTAGAGAAGAACGTCTGTCAGACCTTCTCACAGAACTGGCGGTGACACTTAAAGGGGATGTCCGAACTAAAAAAAAAATCTTGGGCAAACTGGAGGGAGGCCGGTAAAATAATAAAAAAAAAAAACTTAAACTTACCTTCTCAAGCCACCTCTGATCCATTGCTGCCATGCTGTAATGTCTTGGCTGCAGTGGTGTCCATATCCCGCTCCAGCCAATAAGCTCCGGAAACACCGTACATCTTTTCTTTTCTTCAGCACTACATACTGTAAAAACAATATCTTAAGAAGTCATTGAACCTAAGTATTTAAAGGCCCTTTTACATTGCTCAATTGAGCAGACAATCACCTGTTTCACAGTGAAGGAGACCACATTTACATGCAGAGATCTCCTCCACAGTATAGGAAAGAGTGATTGCTCACCCCTATACAGAATCATTGTTTGCCGGCAGCAGAGACTGTTTAGACGGCACGATCTGCTGCTGGCAAACGATGATTTAGGTGTCCATATCAACTATCATATTACCAGATGAACAAGCGTTGCGCTCGTTCATCTGGTAAGCGACGACTCCATTACACTGGCAGATTATCGCTAATAAGCATTCATAAGAACGCTCATTAGCAATAATCTGCCCAATGATCGGGCAGTATAAGGAGGCCTTTAGAAGAAAACAGAATATCCAACAATAGCGAAACAGATGTTACCCTGGCCAAATATAAACCTATGGTCTGAGATATGTACTGTACAGTGACATCACTGAGCCACGAGGCACAATGTGCCTCAGAAATAGCAGGAATAACTGGAAAATTAAAGGGCTTGATAGGACTTCAACCTACTATATATCAGCCTTCATTTTGTGAGGGATGACAGGCGTAGTTTATCAATGTCAACTAGTGAAATGATTGCAGTATATTACTGGGATAAAAAGATGACTGATGACTCTAAAATTGATTTGTTTTCAGGAATGTAAAGTATATACCTGGAAGTGATTGGTTTTTCTTGAGCAGCATAGGGAATTCCATGGTCTAGGAAGTTCCAGCTGCGTAGAGAACAGTTGGCAGCAGGGAAAACTGGGTGGTGGAAGTGGTAGAAGTTTTTCCTTGTATCACTATCACGACCGGCGTGCCGATCACATACGTGACGCAAAGGGAGGGAAAAGGAAGGCCCTGTCCAAGGGAGAGGGAAAGATGGTGACCCCTAACTCACCTTGAGGCTGACACCTGACTGCCCTGACGTCCCTAGACGGGTTTCTCACCCGTACGCCGATCACGTGCCTAAACCCAGGCTTTCCCTAAGATGAGCCCTACGTAGTGAATAGGGCGGTGGGAACACTAGTCCGCACCACTAACACTAAAGGAAAACACCAAGGAGAGGACAGACAATACAGACAAAACATATAGTCCCAGGTGGGCGACAACAAACAACCAACAGGGATCCTGAGGGTAATGCTCTGGTACGACAACCAGGGATAACAGCAACTCAGCTCCAGTGGGTCAGTATAGAAGTCCAGGCAGGAAGCTCTATATCTGGCAACCAGAGAAGTGGGAGAGGGGAATATAAGGAGGTTGGGAGTGCCGGACAAGAAACAGCTGAGGAGAAGAAGCTACGGATCCCTGAGTGAGACAAAAAGGATTGCAAGGCAAACCCAGAAAGCTACCATTAAGTAACAGCGCTATCTTTAGGCATAGAGTGCGCAGCCACCCGCTGCGACTTTCTGACTCTGGGTATAACGGAGTCAGACGTGGCTCTTGACACCCTCGTGACAATCACATTGCATTCATGTAATTTTCAATGATCTTGATCACAAGGAATTGGGATTGTATTTTGATCAGAAACAAGGGGCTGTAAGCCCTCAATTAAATATTATATTCATTGTATAGATTATTATACTGTAGATTAATAGTGAATTGCATACCAATGTCCATGTCCATCTACTTTGTGCTGCCTGTCACACATGCTCAATCACTCTCCCCACAGCCAGGTCTCTGCATAGTGACTCTCTGTTTACCAGAGGGCAAGCAACAGAAGTAGCTTTCTGCCCTACTTGTCAGGGAGGGGGCAAGTCATCTGAAGTAAAATGGCAGTATAACTGAGATTAAAACTACCACAGGGGAAGTGAGAAGGGGCTGTATTGTCAGCTGCCAGAAGGGGAAGAAGACTGATTCAGTGCATAGCCTGCCCCTAAAAGCATTAAGGGGAATACAGAGGAGGAAAACTAATGAAAATTTATTTTTATGCTATAAACAGTATAAATTACTGTAATTTAACCCCTTGAGGACCTTGCCATTTTTCACCTTTAGGAGGACCTTTCACCGATTCTTACCCTATGAACTAAGTATACAGACATGTGGAGGGGCGCCCGGGGATCTCACTGCACTTACTATTATCCCCGGGCGCCGCTCCGTTCTCCTGCTATGCCCTCCGGTATCTCCGTTCCCTAAGTTATGGTAGGCGGAGTCTGCCCTAGCGCTGGCCAATCGCATTGCAGAGCTCACAGCCTGGGAGAAAATAACCTCCCAGGCTGTGAGCTCTGCGCTGCGATTGGCCAGCGCTAGGGCAGACTCCGCCTACCATAACTTAGGGACTGGTATCTCCGCCTACTATAACTTAGTGAGCGAAGATACCGGAGGACATAGCGGGAGAACGGAGCAGCGCCCGGGGATAATAGTAAGTGCAGTGAGATCCCCGGGCGCCGCTCTACATATCTGTATAGTTAGTTCATAGGGTAAGAATCGGTGAAAGGTCCTCTTTAAGGACCAGGCCATTTTTAGCAAATCTGACATGTGTCACTTTATTTGGTAATAACTTTAAAACGCTTTTACATATCCAGGCCATTCTGAGAGTAAGTGGTAAAATGGAGACCAAAAAAATCATTTTTATTTATAAAAAAAATACCAAAAGAAAATTGAAAAATTAGCAAATTTCCAAATTTGAATTTCTCTACTTTTATAATACATAGTAATACCTCCAAAAAATAGTTATTACTTTCCATTCCCCATATGTCTACTTCATGTTTGGATCATTTTGAAAATTACATTTATTTATTATTGGGACGTTAGAAGGCTTAGAACTTTAGAAGCAAATTGTAAAATTTTTAAGAACATTTCCAAACCCCAATTTTTTCATGACCAGTTCAATTATAAAGTCACTTTCTGGGGCTTACATATTAGAAAACCTGTTATATATATATATTGTGTTCACAGAAGCAGAAAAGATAATATGCCTTTAAGATTTATTATATGGATGTGCGGTAAGCTCAATGACACAACAGAAACAACAGAAAGCATAGAGTTAAACTGTTGTTGCTGGGCAGGAGTCTTGACCAATCACAGCCAGCCTCACATATAGCAGGAGTCTTGGCCAATCACAGCCAGCCTCACACACAGCCTGTGTGGGAAATTCCCCTAGCAGGAGCTGCTAGAAATTATTATTCACCAGAGAGAGGAGCTGAACAGACACACACTCCACTAAGAGCTGTGTTTTATGGAAGCAGAGAGGCCAAAATAGGTATTTAAAACAGTTATATAATGTTCCTACTGTTAATATAGTGATTAGAACTGTATACTGAACCAGTTATATGTGTGTATACTTACAGTTCCACCAATTGCAAATACCATAAAAATGAACTACTGAGCCACAAAATCATGCAATCCAAACAAATTGCATACAAATGCGAACTGCTCATACCAGATTATAAGCAATTGTATAGCGCAAACTGAAAACCAAGTAGAGCAAGTGAACTATTTGCTAACCTCAGATATTCCTCTCAAAGAGATCATAAAGTGCTTAAATAACTTAAAGTGAGAGTACAGATACTCAAGAGAGAAATATATACACCAATATAAGGTTGAATGACAAGATTGAACAGTTGAACTACCATCTTATGCATGCCGACATTTTATGGTACTTAATTCAACACTTGTTTTGTACATGGACTATCTGCTGCGGAGTTGGCAGTGTTATATATGAAGAAAAGTTGAAGTTACTAAAGAAGTTATTTCAAGCATTACAGAGTAATAGACTGTCTAGTTAGACTAAAAGTCAGAGATATCAAAATTCTTCTAATGCCACAGCGCAAAAGGCACTTCATAGTGCTGCACCTGCCACAGTGGAACTATTACCCTCAGAGGGCGAAGTGATAGCGCTCCTCAACTTGCACAGTAAAGAGCGCATTAGAGCAACAGAGCGCCAGCATATACCGCTGCGCAGCAACTGTTCCCTGAGTGAGCAAACAAAGACACCTCAGTGGAGCTACCATAGAGGCCATAGAATGTGTGCATTAGTCAAACTGCAGCCAACTCTTAAAGTGGCAGAATGGCAAAGGCAAAATAGTCAGAGAAAGAGCGCCAACCCTCCTGCGATCCCTAGAGAGAGAAAGAAATGCATGGTGGGAGGCCAAAGTCCAGAGCTAGAGTGCCCAGAACCGCTATCCATGAAGAGGCCAGATAGTTTTCGCCACTAGGCCCAAAGCCTGCAACAACGTATCCAAGCCAGCGCATCGCAAGTCTGCAAGAAGCATCGCAAGTCATCACAGAGCATCGCAAGTCATCACAGAGCATCACAAGTCATCGCAGATCATCGCAAGTCAGCGCAAAGCATCATCAAGAAAAGACACGTCTCCTTTAAGACAGGCATTTGTTCCTGCTCTTCAGAATAAGGTCAGAGCTTTCTTTATTACTTATCATTGCACATAGGTTTTGGTATAAAGTGACATTTTTGTGTTCAGGAATAAAAGACAAAAGAGAGTTTGTAATACACAGGCTCTGTTACATTTAAAGTGAAAGCCATTTATTTCTGCATTTTTTCAGTATGCATTTAAAGTGAAAGTCATTTTTTTCTGTATTTGTCAGTATTGCATTTAAAGTGAAAGGCATCCTATTATTTGTATTGATTGTTATAGCATTTAAAGTAAAATGTCCAAGCCTGGTACTACTATGCCATTGTTAGAGGATACAAAGAAAGATAGGGTAGAAGGTGAAGAGCAAGAGAACCTGTCTGAGTTAGAAGAGTCTAATGCAGCACTAGTCTTGCCTCAAAAAAATTTAGCCCAAACAAATTAACTAAGACTTTTATCACGTGCCAGAAAACTGAACCCAAAAAGGCTGGAAATTTAGTAGCAAGAAACAGCACTGAAAATGAAAAAGTTCACCCAGATCTATGATAGGTGGAAATCATACATTAAAGACATTCGTAGAAAGCTAAAGCAAGAAAGTATAAAAAGGAACTTGAGTGACATGGTAGAGACGGTAGAAGAATCTGAATCAGATCTTATGGCAGCATATGTCAACCTGCGGTCATCTACGACACCTTCCGAGGATAATGTAAGGAACATGGACACATGTACTGAGGTCACTAAAGATTTAGTAAAGCTCATGAGAGAACTTTCCTCTGCAGCAAACTATGATGAAGATAAAGCAAAAAAGAGAATGAACAAGCTTTTTATGAGAGACTATGCTATGTCCTTAGGGGGAACCACAATTTGAAGTGTGACTTCCTTCGCTAGCAGAAGTGCCACCAACATATCAGAGTCCTCAAGTACTTCAGCCAAAAGAAAGGAATTAGCTGAACAACTTGCTGTCAAGAGAGCAGAAATTGAGATGGAAGCTGCCATTGAGGCACAGCGCTATCAAATGGAGGCACAGCGCCATCAAATGGAAGCTGAAATGGAGGCACAGAGCCAACAGATGAAAAGTCTGGAAAGTCAGAAAGAAATTAAGATCATAGAAGCCAGAGTACACAAAGAGGATATGAATCAGAGTAGTCATAGGTTCAAATCTGTACCAAGTGAAGAAACAGACTCCTACTTTTGTTCATATGCCCAGGAGGACGGAAGGGAATTTCCAGCATGTAGTGAAGAAATAAGTCATTATCCTTCCATCCCCGCTCAGAAAGACAAAGAGAGACCTAGTCCAGTGTTAGGAAAAAGGAGTGTGAATTTACCCTCTATCTCTACCGGAAAAGATGAAGAAAGGGACTCACTTAATTCAGAACTAAGTGAGAAATTGATCTGGGTGATTATATCCCTAGATGTCACTACAACAGTCAAGAAAGTGCTACAACCATTGTCCCAGCAAGACAACAGAGAACAGTCCTAGCTAGACTTCCTGTTCTGGAACCTACTGTATTTTCAGGAGATGTACTGAAGTTCATAGAGTGGAAGGCAAGCTTTGAAATGATCATTGAGCATCATTGCTTTAGTCCAGTTGATAAGTTATTCTACCTTCATAGATATGTTGGTGGGGAAGCAAAGGAAGTTCTTGAAGGTGACTTCTATAGAAAAGACAAAGAAGTCTACAAGCAAGCTTGGGAAAAATTGAAAGCAAGATGGTCAACCTTTCTTAGTAAAAAAAGCCTTTAGGGAGAAACTGAATAACTGGCCTAAAATAGGTCCTAAAGAACACTTCAGACTCCAAAAGTATGATGACTTCCTGCAAGCATGCAGCAATGCCATCCAACATGTTCAAGGACTGGATGTACTGAGCAACTATCTAGAAAACCACAGAATGCTAGCCAAGCTACCTGAAATGTGACTTCTAGATGGAATCGCTATGTGACTAAACTGTTAGATCTAGGTAAGAACTTCCCAAGTTTTAAAGCGTTCTCTGAGTTCGTCAATGAGGAAACATGGATAGCATGTAATCCAGTAACATCATCTTACGTCTTAAATTCCTTAGAAGAAAGGCCTGCACGAGAGATAAGACGTGCAAGAGCAACTAGCTTTGCAACCAACATAGCAGCTAAAGGTCCAGATACCTACGAGAGCAAATTAAAAGTCACTACTGGGATCAGTAGACAGACAGAACCGACAAATCTTCAGACTACCTTCAAATGTATGTTCTGTGGAGAGAACCACTTCATACACAAGTGCCAACAATTGAAGGAGAAGTCACCAGAAGAAAAAAAATTAATTTGTACTGGATAACCAACTGTGTTTTGGATGTCCAAGAAAAGGCCATGTTACTAAGGAGTGTAAGAAAAAGGCCACATGTATCGTTTGCAAAGGACGCCATCCTACACCACTAAATGAAGAACGTCCAAAGAAAGATAAATCCTCAATACCTAAAGATGCTGAGGAAGAAAAGAAAGTATTGGTATTCTCTTGCAGAGTGAGGGAAGGAGAAAGCAACGGCACATCAATGGTTGTACCAGTGTGCATTTCAAATCCTAAAAGGAGGAATAAGAAGGTATACGCCTATGCGCTACTGGATGCCCAGAGGGATGTCACCTTCATTGATCAAGAAATCTGCAAGAAATTACAAGTGTCTACAGAACCAGTGAAACTCAAACTCACCACAATGATGGGAAAAGACACATTAGTGAACAGTCAAAGGGTCAAAGGACTGAGAGTTAGAGGACTTTATTCAAGCTTTACATTAGATCTACCTCCGGCTTATACAAAAGATGATCGCATACCTACCTGTGAAACAGCCAATAAATGGGAGCACCTATCTGCCATATCTCATGAAATGTCCCCACTGAAGGAGTTTGGTGTTGGACGGTTGATAGGCTACGATTGTCCCGAAGCCTTGGTACCACGAAAGGTAATCACAGGAGGAAAGGGTGAACCCTACGCTGTTCAAACTGATCTAGGATGTGGTGTTGTTGGAGGAAAACAGCAGATCGCAAACTCAAGACAGGTGACAGGATTGTGTCATCGAATATCTGTCCAAGAGTTACCAACTGTAAGTCCAGCAAAAGTAATCAAGATCCTCGAATCTGACTTTGCAGACATAAGTTCTAAAGAAAAGAGTGTATCGCAAGAAGACATAAAGTTCGTACACACTCTAGAATAAAGTATTCAGCAGAATTAACAAGGTCATCTTGAAATACCCTTACCTTTTAGAGAACGACCTTGTCTGCCAAATAACAGAAATCTTGCCCTAGCAAGATTGAAATGTTTGAAGAAAAGGATGGGAAGACATCCCAAACTCCAGAATGATTATTTGAAATTCATGGAAGGCATCCTTGAAGAAGGATATGCTGAGAAAGTTAATATTCAGCCTAAGGAAGAAGAAGTGTGGTACATCCCACATCAAGGTGTCTACCACTCAAAGAAACCAGATAAGATTAGAGAGGTATTTGCTTGCTCAGCAAAGTACGATGGTGTTGCATTGAACGATCATCTACTAAAAAGGCATGTATTGGCGGAATCTAATCCTCCCTTTGAAATATAATAGGGACTCATCTACACTGACATTTTTCTCTGGGTTGCACACATCAGCAAACTTGTTGCTTAAGTGGTCAATGACAAGCCTAACCTTGAACAGTCGGTGAAATGTTGGGTCGTTTTGGGGTGGGCACTGTGAATTGTCATTGTAGTGTAGGAATTTTCAGATTGATTCACATTGCTTCCGGGTCATGGTCTGACTGTAAATTGGAGTCTGGTCAGAACTCAAAAAAGTCTTATGCACAAAAAAAGTATTTTCTGCAGAAAAAAAACTTGCAGTGCAAACTGAGCAGACGCGATCAGTAATGAACACTACTGATCGGTGCTCAGTGGTTGCAAAATGCACGTACTTTGATGGTGCGTTCGTGCAAAAATCTAAACTGACACTAACTGAAATATATATATATATATATATATATATATATATAACTACCACTAACTGCAGTTGTTTTTTCAGACACAAATAAATTTGGAAAAAAAAAATAACTCAAAAATGTGCAGATGCTACTGAGCACACTACTGATCGGTGCTCTGTAGCTAGCGCGCACACACACAGATCGTGTGTGCATGCAATAACCGTAGTATAAAACTTTACTACAGTGAATACACGGACACCATTTTGTGTGCATTCCACATCACGGATGCGGAACCATTCACTTCAATGGGTCCGCAAATCGGGAGATGCCAAATGGTGCAGAATGGAAGCACGGAACGGAACCCTACGGAAGCACTACGGAGTGCTTCCGTGGGGTTTCGTCCCGTACTTCCGTTCCGCAAAAAGATAGAACACGTCCAATCTTTTTGCGGAACGTCCAGATCGCGGACCCATTAAAGTGAATAGGTCCGAAATCTGCTGCGGCTGCCCCACGGATGGTGTTCGTGCATTGCGGCCCGCATTTTGCGGGCCACAGCATGACCACGGGGTGCACACATTTGTGTGCAGGAGGCCTTAGTCAGGGAGAGCTGTGCTGTAGAAGGGACAGATAGTGTAGGGAATTGACTCTATTTAATTTTATTTTTTTGTTAGGCAGGGTTGGTGTTAGAGACCCAAAAGTCCTTTTAAGGACTATTGTTGTGTCTGGCAGCAATATATATTTTTAGCGCAACCTGCGCTAAATTGCGTGCAATTGCAGAGACCCAAAAGTCCTTTTAAGGACTATTGTTGTATCTGGCAGCAATATATATTTTTAGCGCAACCTGCGCTAAATTGCGTGCAATTGCTTAGCCACTGCATTACCGCCGCGACATTACCTGCCCTACATCTCCAGTATAATGTTAGCGCATACGAAATATCAGTGACCTTCAGTGTAATTTTTTCGCCTCTGGTGACAGCGACATTACCTGTGCTACATCTCCTGTATAACATTTGCCCATCCTAAATATCAGTGACATTTAGTCTAATTTATTTGCGCATACACTTACAAAACCTGCGCTATTGTAGATGTGACATACTTGTAAGCATATATACCATTTAATATGTGGAAAGTGAGCAGTAAGGGACGGGGAAGTGGCCGTGCTGCTGATGGTGCACACAGAGGCCGTGCCCTGTGAGCTGTGAAACTGTGCCTGCTACCAGAGCACAAGAAACACACTCATCCACGATACCTAGCTTCATGTCCCAGTTTGCAGGGCGGCGCAGGACACCACTCTCGACGTCACACCAGTGCGACCAGGTGGTCGGTTGGATAATTCTTCCAATCAGTTAAGCACCACCCTGTCTTCCACAAAGTCCAGTCTCAGTAGCCAAGAGTCTGGTCAACAGAATCCTCACCATGATCCTCCTTCCTCCCACCATGGAGAGTCTTGGCAAACAAGTGATCCCCCACTCAGATATTCCGAGGAGCCATTCCTTGATTTTGCCCTCTCGCTAAGGCCGCTTGAAGAGGGACATGAGGAGATCTTGTGCCCTGATTCGCAAACTCTTGAGCATTCAGAGTCAGAAAAAGATGACGGTGAGGAACAGCAATTAGTGTTTCACGAGGTGGATGATGATGATGAGACACAGTTGCCAATAAGTCAACCGCAATTAGTGTCTCAAGAGGTTCATGATGAGGATAAGACACAGTTCTCATTAAGTGAGGTGCTTGTTAGGTCAACAAGTCAGGAGGATGACCAGAGTGAGGAAGTGGAAGAGGAGGTGGTGGACGATGAAATCACTGACCCAAGCTGGGAAGTTGGCAAGCTGAGCGAGGACAGCAGTACAGAGGGGGAGGGATCCGCAGCATCACAACAGGCTGGAAGAGGCAGTGGGGTGGCAAAAGAGAGAAGGCGGGCCACATCAAACAGGCCCACAACTGTTCCCCGGAGCACCCCCTTGTGGCAATCTCCTTTGCCAAGGGGTAGGTGTTCCGCAGTCTGGCACTTTTTGGAGGAAAGTGCGGACAATAAAAGAATTGTCATTTGCAACCTGTGCCGTACCAAAATGAGCAGAGGCGTGAACACTAGCAACCTCACCACCACCAGCATGATCCGCCACATGGCATCAAAGCACCCTAATAGGTGGGCCAAACGCCTGGGTCCACAATCAGTGTCTGCGGGTTACACCACTGCCTCCTCTTCCCCTGTGTTACGTGCTGGCCAATCCCCTGTCCAAGACACAGGGCCGGATGCCTCCAGCCCTGCACCTGGACCTTCGCAAGTACCATCAGCTAGCACATCCACTTCTGTGTCCCAGCGCAGCGCACAGATGTCCATACCCCAGGCCTTATGAACAAAAGCGCAAATACCCAGCCACCCACCCACAGACCATAGCACTAAATGCGCACCTTTCCAAATTGCTGGCTATTATCAGCGTAACCATCCCACTTCTGTGTCTACTGAAACGCTCGCTGCTTACAATGAAGGTGGACGCTTTGCATGTGGAAGAGGTAGAAATGGGGGAAGACAGTACACAAGGTGATAGCCAGACCACTCTCATTTCGTCTTCTCAGCGCGAATTGGATAAGGAGGAGGAGGAGCAGGAGACGGTTGCCTCCGCTACAACCAACAACCAAGTTCAGTGCATTTGACTGGGTCAGAGACATCAACTTATTTATTCGCAAATTGAAGTGGAAAAAATTCTATAAAACCCATGACAAAGAGACATGTGCAAAACTAGGGATTACAACTGAGGATTTAGAGGGAGTACGGACTTTAAACTCCCTCCTAATTGATAATGAACGTCCTTTAGGCCTGGGGACTGTCACCTCTTTGAAAGAAAGAAGTACTAAGATGCCTCCTCCCCAGGAGAACCCTGCCCTAGATATATTCACAAACTTGGTTGTTGAGCAAATAGAAAAAATCCCTGAATACAATCCTAGTGAGGTCAGGAACCTCGATAAGAGGGAATTGACAGCACTAAAATCCTTGGAAAATGACTCCTCTCTCATTTTTAAGCCCTCTGACAAAGGAAGAAATATAGTTCTGATGGACCACACAGTATATTGTCCTTAGTGACAAAAACTGTTACAAGGTTTTGGACAGAAACCCCACCCCTGAATTTATGATTACACTTGAACTTATTCTGCTACAGGCCTTTGAAGAAATTTTTTTCTCGTGCGATGAACTAAGATTCATGACACCCAAGTACCCCAAGGCCCCACCTTTTACGCACTACCCAAGATCCATAAGGGTTCCCCCCCTAAAAGGTCGCCCTATAGTATCAGGTGTTGATTTTGTTTCCCAAAACACCAGTATTTATATTGGCAAGATCCTCTGTCCCTTTGTGATTTCCCTCCCTTCATATCTGAGGGACAAGACAGATTTAATGCTAAAGATCGACAACATCATGGTAGATGACAAGATCCTTTTGGCCTCAATAGACATGGAAGCATTGTACACTAGCATCCCGCATGAAAGTGGCCTCCAGGCTGTTGAACATTTTTTTTAAATCAAGGGGTCTTCACTTTCAGGCACATAATTCATTTATTCTTGCCATATTACGGTTTGTGCTTACGCATAATTATTTCTTGTTTAAGTCTCGATACTACCACCAGCTCAGGGGCATGGCAATGGGGAGCCCCTGTGCCCCCAGCTGTGCCAACTTGGTTTTCGTGGATGAGCTTGATCAATTCACGTCTCATATTGTCTTTTGGGGTCGTTATATTGACGATATCTTGCTCATATGGGATGGTGACGCCGAACTTTTTAAGACCTTCGTTCAACGTTTGAATATTAACACCATTGGCCTTGGTGTTTTCCTATGAGATTAAATCACAGAGCATTGTGTTTCTTGATATTCAGATTTCTAAGACTAGTGGTGAACTACACACCAGACACCACCAAGTATCGAAAACCAACATCTACCAACAGTCTATTACGGTGGGATAGTCACCATCCCTTGAGCCTCAAAAGAGGCATCCCCAAGGGACAATATTTGAGTACTCTGAGAAATTGCTTATCCAACGAATCTTTTCGTACTCAGGCAAGAGATATGCGGGATAGGTTTATCCAAAGAGGTTACCCGACTGAAGTTCTTAGGGATGCGTTTCAGCATTCTCTTCATAGAGACAGGCAATCTCTACTTATCCCACGTACAGATTCCTGAGCCGGGGAGAACACAATGAGGATTGTCGGTACTTTTGATGCCCAGAATAAAAAATTCCTGGGCATTCTAAGAAGATACTGGGGTATTTTGTTGTCAGACCCGATCTAAGGGATTAAGTCCCTCCTAGACCACTGATTACATATTGGAGAGGTAGGTCCCTTAGGGACCGACTAGTACATAGTCATTATCAAGCACCTCCCCTGACTGGCATGTGGCTTAAAAATAGAAAACTGTGTGGGACTTTTAAGTGTATTTGCTTCTTAAATCCACCAGTTTTGTGAGCATATCCACCAATATAATCTATGTTATGAGGGATCTTGCAAACTGCAGAACTGAGGGTGTTGTTTATTTGTGCACCTGCCCATGCCCACTTATTTATGTGGGAAAGACCAAGCGAGAACTGAGGCGGAGGGTGGGGGACCACATTGGTGATATTAGGAATCGGAGGGATAAACCAATAGCAAGACATGCTTTGGAATATCATTCTGGTGTTTACAGAGTTTTGCGATTTCAGGTGATTGAGGTGGTGCGTAGCTCTCCAAGAGGTGGGGACTGGGACAAAAGGATTCTGTGTAATGAGGCCCAGTGGATTCACCATCTTCGAACTGTGAGTCCACTGGGTCTCAATGAACAGATCTCCTTCTCTTGATTCCTGTAGCTATATTTCTAGTCCTGTGTTTTCTATATGATGTCTTTATTGGGGGACCCTAGTGAATGTATAGGCTGGGGACCCTGCCTACATATCATGGCCAAAAATGGCTTTTCTACACATGGTTACCAGTCTGGACTCTCTGGGCTCCTATAATCTTATTAGCAATAACCCGGAGTATATATTAAATGTCCTGTTTCTTTTAGCCCCCTTGTTGTGCACCTACTTGAGCTTTATGGATGCGTCTTACATGTTTGAGCGCGACTTTATATGTATCCTGCTGCGCAACTCTCTTTTTGTCAATTGCACAGCGCAACGTGCCCCCCGGGGCCGGGTTCCCTCTGCAGGCATGGGGAACGTCCGGCTTTTGGAGCGCATGATGCGTTCCACCTGTGTGTTCCACGGGACGCCGGATATCCTTCCCCGCTCCGGATCCTCTGACCGGAAGTGGCTAAATTAAGTCAGATGCCCGTGATTCTTTGAGCTCTAAAGGAGGCACCATTTTAAATGTAGGTGCGCTCTTTTTATTTAGGTGCCCACATGTATAATGTGCTTTTCCCATCAGACTATCATTTATATGTTTGAGTAGTTTAGGTTCCTCTTCCTTTGCTGCTGGCTTATTCCCCTGATTAACCACGTGGACACCGCCACCTGGGGAAACGCGTCGGGAAGTGAAGAGTTCAGCAGGGACAACCAGGGTGCTTCAGGATTTAGCCACCGATAAGTGGGGTCACCCCTCTCGGGGCGGGTGCTCCGCTTTTAGGCAGGGAGAGCGGTAGGGTCATCCTAGGGATAGAAGATCTTCCCCACTCCCACTTATCGGCTGTTACCCCTGAAGACCGGCTGGGCTTAAGCGAATTGTATCAAGTAACCATGAGTTAGGAATCACAACTAACGGTGTTGCTCTGCACTGTTATGAGTATCTTATATGCTGGTGTTGTCGCTTTATTGTCCTCCTGATCTGTGGTTATACACATGCACCATATGAATATATATCTCAGTGTGGGCACGAGTAAATGATTTAATATTATCTATGTTAAATTGATTTGGGGGTTTTGTTCTATTCTTAAACGTATTTAGTAAAAGTTAAATTTTAGGGGTAATTTTTTTCTGTGATATAATTTTCGCTACAAAGGGTAGTACTCATAGCAGGTTTAGTCCATCTGTTTAGCGTGGATGGGCCGAAGAGGAGGAAGAGGATGAGGAGATTGAGAGTCATCCTCCTGATGAGGACAGCGAAGTATTGTCTGTTGGGACTCTGGCACACATGGCTAACTTTATGTTATGCTGCCTTTTCCGTGACCCTTGGGTTGTCTGCATTTTGGCCAACACCAATTACTGGTTGTTCACCCATCTCGACCCCCGCTAGCAAGAGAACTTTTCATCTCTCATTCCTGTGGTGGACAAGCAAAATGGTGCAATACCAGAAGGTCCTTGTGGAAAAATTGCTCCAAAAGTTTCCAGCTGACAATGCTGGCGGCAGAGTACGTAGTTCCTTGGGCAACCGAGGAGCGGAGACGAGGGAAACACAGCAGTTCCAACAAAGGCAGAGCAACACTCTGCAGGGCCTGGGACAGTTTCATGACACCCCGCAAGCACCCTCATCCTGATGGGCGGCCTACTGTCACAAGGAGGGAAACATTTTGGAAGATGGTGAAGGAGTACGTAGCAGACCGTATCTGCGTCCTCAATGATCCCTCTGTGCCAAACAACTATTGGGTGTCCAAGCTGGACACGTGGCACGCCTTGGAGGTGCTGGCCTGCCCTGCCGCCAGCATTTTGTCAGAGCAGGTATTTAGTGCTGCTGGGGGCATAATAACTGATAAGCGCATCCGCCTGTCAACTGAAAATGCTGACCGGTTGACTCTTATCAAAATGAACAAGGCCTGGATTGCCCCTGACTTCTCTACTCCACCAGAGGAAAGCGGCTGAACATAAAGGCACTTTAAATGTGGCTTTTATGGTGTATTAAATACACTGTATTCCCATGCACCCCTTCCACCACAAAAAAGGGTATATGGTTCGCCCATAAATTTTTCCATGATCAATACAGCAGCAGGCCCTCGCCCCTAATGTTTTAGAGAGTCAGCCCACCAGCAGACCCTCAACCATAATTTTTTCGATGGTCAGATCAGCAGCAGGCCCTCAACCATAATTTTTTCGATGGTCAGCTCAGCAGCAGGTACTTGCTACTAATGTTTTAGAGAGTCTGCTCAGCAGCAGACCCTCACCCCTAATGTTTTAGATGGTCAGCTCAGCAGCAGGCCCTCACCCGTAATGTTTTAAATGGTCAGCTCAGCAGCAGGCCCTCGCCCATATTGTTTTAGATGGTCAGCTCAGCAGCAGGCCCTTGCCCATAATGTTTTAGATGGCCAGCTCAGCAGCAGGCCCTCGTCCATAATGTTTTAGATGGTCAGCTCGGCAGCAGGCCCTCGCCCATAATGTTTTAGATGATCTGCTCAGCAGCACGCCCTCGCCCATAATTATTTCCATAGTCAGCTCAGCAGCAGGCCCTCGCCCCTAATGTTTTAGATCGTCAGCTCAGCAGCAGACCCTCGCCCCTAATGTTTTAGATGGTCAGATCAGCAGCAGGTCCTCGCCCATAATGTTTTAGAGGGTCACTAGCAGGCCCTTGCTCCTAATGTTTTTGAGGGTCACCAGCAGGCCATCAATCATAATTTTTCAAGGGTATGATGCCCTCCTTTATGTGTAATAAAGGGTATTGTAGTGCCGGTTCCTTGTAATTTTTGGCAGCCCTTTCACTTAGTGCATAGGATTTATGAGTGTAGGAATCCCACTACCTAAACAATTGTACCACAATGTGAATAAGGCCCTCTTTTATGTGATATACAGGTTGTATCGGAGTGCCTCTTCCTTGCAATTTTTGGCAGCACTTGCACTTTATATATAAGTAAATATACAGGAAAGAATGTTTCCTAACAATTTTTCCTCTAAAATCGATTTTATCTTCGGTTTTGTACGTATTATTGTCAGTCTGTAAAAGTGGTGTACTACTCGGACAACATCGTTCCCAGCAGCGACCTGGGAGTCCAACATTCATCCAGACATCCTCCCCATGCTGTTCCCAAACCATTTCAGTGGTGTTTCCATCAATTTATGACCTTTTCATGTGAACCAGACACCCTCCCCTCTTCAGAGCAGGTGGTGCCTGGTTTAATGCTCAGGTTCTCCTATTGACTTCCATAGGTAGAGCACCCGAGCATCCCGAGGTGTTCTACTTGAGCACCCGAGCACTTTGGTGCTCGATCAACACTAATAATATCAAGATGCTCTCCTGAACCTTGGGCCAGTTTCCTTGTTTGCTACTGTTGAGGCATAGGGAGAGAGCAAGACCTACACACCTAAAAAAGCTAAAAAAAATTGACTTCAAGGACGCACTACACCTCAAGTACAGTTATAAAACATATAAAGGCACAGGTAGGTTGATCATTTTATAATGTGTGTACATATTTCTGGAAGTTCTCAGAACTACAGATATTTAAGGCAATGATCATGGGTGATTATTAGCAGTCCATTTTATAGGGGTTGTCTAGGATTAGAAGAAACATCAGCTTCCTTTCTCAAAAACATTGCCACTGGGTTATGTCTTCTTAAATAGGAATGCCAGTCACAGCAATGGACATTGAGAACCAGACCTTTCATCGGATTCTATGTAACTAGCTTGATTTTCCAAGAATGACTGATAACCATGATGAATAATGGATCACGGTACATTCAATTGCAATTTCAATAAGATAGACTTCACGTTTAATGTTTCTGTGAGTCTAAAAAAAAAACAACTAGCACTCATACCTAGAAAAACATCCTCTTGATACATACATCATTCTTTTCTGTATAAAAAACCTTATGTGTACAGTAGTGTGATACCTCATTGCGCTTCATATCCACATCCTACGTAACACCTAGTGTCCCACCAGCTATACGGACCTATCTTGTCCACAAGACAAATCTCATCCCATTTTTAGATGGCATCTTGTACAACAGCTCAGCCTGTGAAGATTAATCACAACCTGGGTGCCTCATAGAGATACATTTCACAGTGTCCCTAATTCCTATTGTTCCTCATATTTCACCTGCTGATTATTAATGTCTCAAGCGAGTAAAACCCCATGCATCAAATCAATGCAAGGTAGCATTGAGCTGTATACACAAACCCCGGCATGAACAACGTGGTACAATATGGTGAAAATACTTGGTGGGAAGTCATTACCAGTATAACTGTGCAGCACAGCCACAACGTGTAGCATGCTTAGGCCATAGTAATATCTAAATTAGTAAATATTAAATTGCCGAGCTTAGCCGCCAGGACCTGTTTTCAAAGCCTGAACATATAATGGGGAAAATCAGTACATGAATATCTGGTTATGCCATTCCCTAATGTTTTCAGTAAAGTTCCAACAGTCTGGTGAGACTAAGCAAGGAACACGCATTGAAAATTGCCACCCATCTTTCATTCACTATTTACTCCTGTGCCACTAAGTATATTATATTTAAAGTCATATTACTCCCTATAGTACCCCCTTACCAGGGGCATAGATATAGGGGGTGCAGAGGTAGCAGTCGCTACTGGGCCCAGGAGCCTGAGGGGCTTTGTGCCATATAAGAAGACACTGGTATTATAGAAAGTACATGCTGGTCAAGTTACACCTCTGTTACACCCTCTGTCCATCTTCGATCCTTAAATGTCCCTGTTTTTGACCTGGGGAGTTAATGCATAAATTTACTCAATTGCTCCTTACTAAACTGTCTGTATGGTTTCTACCTGTATATCAGTATTTGGTGCAATTTGGACCTTAAAATATCTATAATTAGAGGATTTATGTGCTAAAATTTTAATGGATATTGAAGATCAAAAAAAATATTAAAATAGTCCCAGGGGCTTCACATGCTGTAAAAAATAAAGGAACCTACACTCACCTAACCGATCCACAGCGGCTCCAGTTCGAGAGACACCGAGAGACACCTCGGGGACACTCACCTAACCGATCCACAGCGGCTCCAGTTCTGATGGAGTCAGTAATTATGCTTTGCGGGGAGTTAGAGGCGTGGCCTAGTATAAAAAACACTGCCGTTATGGGCGCCGCACATATTGTCCCTCTGCGATTTTCAAAAGTTGGGAGGCATGGGTTAGGTCAAGAATTTGGCATGGGGGGTGCCATTTCAAAGTTTTGTGCTTCCCTGCCCCTTGCCAAAAAACACTGACGGAAGGGGGCCCAAGCTGAACTCTTGCACCAGGGCCCATGAGCCTTTAGCTTCGTCCCTGCCTGTTACGTTCCCTTCCTTAGTGGGTCACATATTATAAAATAATCCTTTTCCACATGGCATTCAAATTTACACAGTGCACAGTGTACAAGACGGGGGGTGGAGATGGGAGCAGGGGCAGAATATGTAACAATGCTAAATTTCTAATGGGGCCCCAATCCACCGTGCAAGTTCAGAAACATTTGATTCTTTTGGTCTCCCTTTTGCATGGAATTAATCCCCAAAGTGATATCACAGCACAGTATTAATGCACACAGTGATGTCACAGAACAGTATTAATGCACACAGTGATATCACAGTAATATCACAGTAATCTGATAATGTGCACAATCACTATATCACAGGGATTGTGTGGACAGTGATGTCACAGTACAAGATTACTGCACACAGTGATGTCACAACAGAATTAATGCACACAGTGATATCACAATACATAATGAATGTACACTGACAATAATCCAGTGGGAATGAGCCCCTTAGTTGTTGAACTCCCTGAACTCCCTGACTATTGGTCGGTATGCGGTTTTCATATTCCAAATCGCAGGCCACATACAATGTGTGAGTGTAACAATGGGTTTTAACTCATCCAGCCCAGCCACAGCTCCGCTACTAATAGACTGAAAAATCTGTTCTAGAGCCCGATGTACATCTGAAAGAGCAGCGCAGATCAGCCCCCAGGAGCCTAGTGATATGATTACACCATAAAAGCACAGTAGATTGACTAATGGTATTTATGTCAGGAGAATGGAGGCACATCTTCCCTGGTTCAGGGAAATCTGCTTCTCAGGCCTGTCATTTGTTCCAGTGAGTTTGGGACAGGAGACACTTCTATGTTGTAATGTGACAGTCCCCGAGGTGTCTCTCGAATGCTAATTCCCGCTCAACGGCTACAGAAAGTCACTTAGAATAAGGACAAGAGAGAGGAAATCAATGAACAAGTGCATTGATTAACATTAGCATCAACATGACTTTAGGCACATAGCAGCTGTGGGATTCTTGTACAGTACAAATAAAATGTTCCCTTCATGCATGAAAAGTCTGCATATCTGCTGGACCTAACATTGTGAACAATGAAGAAAAAAAAAAAAAACAGGTACAAAGAAACAATGGTTAAAAATGTCATTTTGCATGGTACTGGGTCTGGTGGCATCAAGCATAAATGAACTTTTCTGGAAGAGGGTGGTCCGTGACATGATTAAACAGGTTCCCAGGTTTAGAAAATCTATTCTGATATATTATTTTCATATACTACTCATATACTACTAGGGATTTCTTAGTTAATTAAGAGGACTCCCTTGTTGAGGATCATCATCTCTTGGCCAGAGTGAAGAGTGGTTATGAAGAGCATCTCTCGCTCTGCAGGACCTGTCTTGTCTTGCACTGGTTTGAATAGTGTAATGTGTAATGCTTTCTTTTTCCTGTGGTGGCACTGCAGGGAAATGGAAAACCTATTGTCAGGTGTCCCCACAGACAACAGCTGATCGGTGAGGATCTGGAAGAGGACACTTTGTGATCAACTTTTTGGCAAAAGGCCCTTCTAAAAACAGGGACTGCCCAAAGTGGAGAAAAACTTTAATAAAAGGGACAGTTAAGTGAAGGTGTGCATTTCAGACCAAAAGAGTTACCTAATACATGTACAGACACCAAAATCTGGTTGGCAGAAGGCCCCTGAAAAACAGTGCTTTCCTTATAATATAGCATGCAAACATTTGATTTGATTCATTAGGTGAGTAGAAAGAAGGTGCAGCCTCTTGAACTCCATTTGACAGAGGACGGTGTATAATGGGTACTTTCAAGTAAAGTTATAAACTAATAATTCTATTTCATTTGTCCTTTAGTCATTTATCATTATTACGGATGTCACTCGACTTCTCAGGATTTACTTGGTGTCTCTGTTACAGCGGCCCAACGACATATGGATCTATGGTGGTCAGGCTGGAACAATAAACTTCAACCACATTGCCGTCATCTGAATGAGGCCTAAGAATGTAATTCCTTATTGAAATTAAATAGTCTAAACTTTTATTAGGTATTGGGGGGAAATGGGCGTGCGTCTTATAAAGCAAATACTAGTGAGCGCATCAATTATGGAAGCACTCACTAGCATGCATTAGGTGCAGGGAGGGGGGAGTAAAGCGCTGCGAGCACTTCCTGTACTCAGCCCCCCTGGTCTTCCTTCTTGGGGCCGCGTCAGGACGTGGTGCGCGCACTATGACCCGACGCTGCACACAGTCAGGTGACATTGCAGCATGGGCCGGAGAAGACAGGGGAGCGCGACTTCTAAAGAGAACACTAGATATGGAGAGGAGCCGCTGCACAGGAGAGGTAAGAGAAGTTTTTTTATTTTAAGGTCTGATCTGAGGTCTGATGGGGGTCTAGTATTGTGGTCTGACATGGAGGACTAATATGAGGTCTGATGGAGGTCTGATGGGGTTCTGATGAGGGTGTGATATAAAGGTCTCATGTGATGTCCTGATATAAGGGTCTGATGTAATGTCCTGATATGGGGGTCTGATGTAATATCCTGATATGGAGGCCTAATGTAATGTCTTGGGGGTCAGATCTGAGGATTTGATATGGGAGTCTGATCTGAGGCTCTGATATGGGGGTCTGATCTGAGAATTTGATATGGGGGTATGATTTGAGAATTTGATATAGGGGTTTGATCTGAGGATCTGATATAGGGTCTGATGAAAAATATTTGTTTCTTATTTTCCTTTCCAAGTATTTTTTTTTTTTACAAATTGTAATAGTTTCTTATAGTTGTGCAATCTGTCCATTACATAATAATCAAGGAACTGCCCCATGCCCTTGCTGTCAAGCAGCCATGTTAATGGGATTGTGTGTCATTGTGTTCGGCGTCTATAGCTGTGCCGGGTACATGGCAGCTTTGTGATATCTTTATGTACCAGTCAGCAATCTGATTCACTGACTGCTGGTTAATATTTCATCCGCTTCTCCATAGAATGATTGGCAAGTGATGAGCAGGATGGGAAGATGGCTTGTCAGCCTATAGAAGAAAAGGAAATGGCCAGTGACATCAAAGGAGGACAATAGCCATGGCTAGCTCTGATGGATTAGAGGTTTTCTCTGACTCTTCCTATACTGTGGGAGCAATGAAACATTATCATAATAGGCTGGATATAGCATAGCTAAAACTCCATATATTTTGGATAGCCAGTTGTATGGAGTAACTAGGAAGCTGCCTTAAAATTCCCTGATAGGAAAGTGTCAAGGAGGTGGCAGTAGGATGATAATGTAAGGAGAGAAGACCTATTTATCACATCCGCGTGTCTGTCATGTAATACAGTGACAATAACTATAATAATGGTAATGAAACGTCACACACAACGGCAATATCGGATCTGCAGAAATTCTTGCAATGTCCAATTATCTCAATTTTTAGCATTATATGCTGCTATGGAATTACATATAGGAACATTTACACAGTAAAACAGTGACAGAAATTCAAGTGCTCAAATACTCAAACATTTTACAATATTTCATTGTTCTGGGTGACCATTGAATCTTTAAAATATGTTAACTTAAAACCATAATGGGAAAACTAGTTGTTAATTAATACAGCTAAAGCTAGTCCATAAATTTCAGTAATGCCATTCATTAGTGTGCGATGGCTAAAAAACATGCTAAATCACCACCTACCTTAGCTCACATGGAGTCACTGGGTAGAGAGCAGTACAGTACATATAGTACAGGCAGAGAGCAGTACAGTACATGTAGAGAGCCCTGCAGTACATGTAGTAGAGGTAGACAGCAGTGTAGTGTATGCAGTACAGGTAGAAAGCAGTACAGTGCATGCAGTACAGGTAGAGAGCAGTACAATATATGTAGTACAGGTAGAGAGCTGTACAGTATAGGTAGAGAGCACTAGAGCACATGTAGTACAGGCAGAGAGCAGTACAGTACAGGTAGAGAGCAGTGCAGTACATATAGTACCAGTAGAGAGCAGTACAGTGCATGCATTAGAGGTAGAGAGCAGTATAGTACAGGTAGAGAGCAGTACAGAATATGTAGTACAGGTAGAGAGCAGTACGGTACATGTAGTACAGGTAGAGATCAGTACATGAAGTACAGGTAGAGAACAATACAGTACATGTGGTACAAATAGAGAGCAGTACAATACATATAGTACAGGTAGAAAGCAGTACAGTAAATGTACAGGCAGAGAGCAATATAGTACATGTAGTACAGATAAAAAGCAGTACAATACATGTAGTACATGAAGAAAGCAGCACAGTACATGTAGTACAGGCAGAGATTATTACAGTACAGGTAGAGAGCAGTACAGTACATGTAGTACAGGCAGAGAGCAGTACAGTACAGGTAGAGAGCAGTACAGTACAAGTAGTACAGGCAGAGAGCAGTACATGTAGTACAGGCAGAGAGCAGTACAGTACAGTTAGAGAGCAGTACAGTACAAGTAGTACAGGCAGAGAGCAGTACATGTAGTACAGATGGAGAGCAGTTAGTATAGGTAGAGAGCAATACACTACATGAAGTACACTTAGAGAGCAATACAGTACATGAAGTACAGGTAGAGAGCAGTGCAGTACATGTAGTACAGGTAGGGAGCAGTACAGTACATGTAGTACAGATAAAGAGCAGTACAGTACATGTAGTACAGGCAGAAAGCAGTACATGTAGTACAGATAGAGAGCAGTTAGTATAGGTAGAGAGCAATACACTACATGAAGTACACTTAGAGAGCAGTACAGTATATGTAGTACAGATATAGAGCAGTACGGTATATGTAGTACAGATATAGAGCAGTGCAGTACATGTAGTACAGGTAGAGAGCAGTACAGTACAAGTAGTACAGGTAGAGAGCAGTACAGTACATGTAGTACAGATAGAGAGCAGTACAGTTCATGTAGTACAGGTAGAGAGCAGTACAGTTCATGTAGTACAGCTAGAGAGCAGTACAGTACAAGTAGTACAGGTAGAGATCAGTACAGTACATGTAGTACAGATAGAGAGCAGTACAGTACATGTAGTACAAGTAGAGAGTAGTACAGGTAGAGAGCAGTGCAGTACATGTAGTACAGATAGAGAGCAGTACAGTACATATAGTACAGGTAGAGAGCAGTGCAGTACATGTAGTACAGATAGAGAGCAGTACAGTACATGTAGTACAGGTAGAGAGCGGTACAATACATGTAGTACAGGTAGAGAGCAGTAAAGTACATGTAGTACAGATGGAGAGCAGTACAGTACATGTAGTACAGGTAGAGATCAGTACAGTACATGTAGTACAGATAGAGAGCAGTACAGTACATGTAGTACAAGTAGAGAGTAGTACAGGTAGAGAGCAGTGCAGTACATGTAGTACAGGTAGAGAGCAGTACAGTACATGTAGTACAGGTAGCGAGCAGTGCAGTACATGTAGTACAGGTAGAGAGCAGTACAGTACATGTAGTACAGATAGAGAGCAGTACAGTACATATAGTACAGGTAGAGAGCAGTGCAGTACATGTAGTACAGATAGAGAGCAGTGCAGTACATGTAGTACAGATAGAGAGCAGTACAGTACATGTAGTACAGGTAGAGAGCCGTACAGTACATGTAGTACAGGTAGAGAGCGGTGCAGTACATGTAGTACAGGTAGAGAGCAGTGCAGTACATGTAGTACAGATAGAGAGCAGTACAGTACATGTAGTACAGGTAGAGAGCAGTACAGTACATGTAGTACAGGTAGAGAGCGGTACAGTACATGTAGTACAGGTAGAGAGCAGTAAAGTACATGTAGTACAGATAGAGAGCAGTACAGTACATGTAGTACAGGTAGAGAGCAGTGCAGTACATGTAGTACAGGTAGAGAGCAGTACAGTACATGTAGTACAGGTAGAGAGCAGTGCAGTACATGTAGTACAGATAGAGAGCAGTACAGTACATGTAGTACAGGTAGAGAGCAGTACAGTACATGTAGTACAGGTAGAGATTAGTACAGTACATGTAGTACAGGTAGAGAGCAGTACAGTACATGTAGTACAGGTAGAGAGCAGTGCAGTACATGTAGTACAGCTAGAGAGCAGTACAGTACAAGTAGTACAGGTAGAGATCAGTACAGTACATGTAGTACAGATAGAGAGCAGTACAGTACATGTAGTACAAGTAGAGAGTAGTACAGGTAGAGAGCAGTGCAGTACATGTAGTACAGATAGAGAGCAGTACAGTACATATAGTACAGGTAGAGAGCAGTGCAGTACATGTAGTACAGATAGAGAGCAGTACAGTACATGTAGTACAGGTAGAGAGCGGTACAATACATGTAGTACAGGTAGAGAGCAGTAAAGTACATGTAGTACAGATAGAGAGCAGTACAGTACATGTAGTACAGGTAGAGATCAGTACAGTACATGTAGTACAGATAGAGAGCAGTACAGTACATGTAGTACAAGTAGAGAGTAGTACAGGTAGAGAGCAGTTCAGTACATGTAGTACAGGTAGAGAGCAGTACAGTACATGTAGTACAGGTAGCGAGCAGTGCAGTACATGTAGTACAGGTAGAGAGCAGTACAGTACATGTAGTACAGATAGAGAGCAGTACAGTACATATAGTACAGGTAGAGAGCAGTGCAGTACATGTAGTACAGATAGAGAGCAGTGCAGTACATGTAGTACAGATAGAGAGCAGTACAGTACATGTAGTACAGGTAGAGAGCGGTACAGTACATGTAGTACAGGTAGAGAGCGGTGCAGTACATGTAGTACAGGTAGAGAGCAGTGCAGTACATGTAGTACAGATAGAGAGCAGTACAGTACATGTAGTACAGGTAGAGAGCAGTACAGTACATGTAGTACAGGTAGAGAGCGGTACAGTACATGTAGTACAGGTAGAGAGCAGTAAAGTACATGTAGTACAGATAGAGAGCAGTACAGTACATGTAGTACAGGTAGAGAGCAGTGCAGTACATGTAGTACAGGTAGAGAGCAGTACAGTACATGTAGTACAGGTAGAGAGCAGTACAGTACATGTAGTACAGGTAGAGAGCAGTGCAGTACATGTAGTACAGATAGAGAGCAGTACAGTACATGTAGTACAGGTAGAGAGCAGTACAGTACATGTAGTACAGGTAGAGATTAGTACAGTACATGTTGTACAGGTAGAGAGCAGTACAGTACATGTAGTACAGGTAGAGAGCAGTGCAGTACATGTAGTACAGATAGAGAGCAGTACAGTACATGTAGTACAGGTAGAGAGCGGTACAATACATGTAGTACAGGTAGAGAGCAGTGCAGTACATGTAGTACAGGTAGAGAGCAGTACAGTACATGTAATACAGGTAGAGAGCAGTGCAGTACATGTAGTACAGATAGAGAGCAGTACAGTACATGTAGTACAGGTAGAGAGCGGTACAGTACATGTAGTACAGGTAGAGAGCGGTACAATACATGTAGTACAGGTAGAGAGCAGTAAAGTACATGTAGTACAGATAGAGAGCAGTACAGTACATATAGTACAGGTAGAGAGCGGTACAATACATGTAGTACAGATAGAGAGCAGTACAGTACATGTAGTACAGATAGAGAGCAGTACAGTACATGTAGTACAAGTAGAGAGTAGTACAGGTAGAGAGCAGTTCAGTACATGTAGTACAGGTAGAGAGCAGTACAGTACATGTAGTACAGGTAGCGAGCAGTGCAGTACATGTAGTACAGGTAGAGAGCAGTACAGTACATGTAGTACAGATAGAGAGCAGTACAGTACATATAGTACAGGTAGAGAGCAGTGCAGTACATGTAGTACAGATAGAGAGCAGTGCAGTACATGTAGTACAGATAGAGAGCAGTACAGTACATGTAGTACAGGTAGAGAGCGGTACAGTACATGTAGTACAGGTAGAGAGCGGTGCAGTACATGTAGTACAGGTAGAGAGCAGTGCAGTACATGTAGTACAGATAGAGAGCAGTACAGTACATGTAGTACAGGTAGAGAGCAGTACAGTACATGTAGTACAGGTAGAGAGCGGTACAGTACATGTAGTACAGGTAGAGAGCAGTACAGTACATGTAGTACAGATAGAGAGCAGTACAGTACATGTAGTACAGGTAGAGAGCAGTGCAGTACATGTAGTACAGGTAGAGAGCAGTACAGTACATGTAGTACAGGTAGAGAGCAGTACAGTACATGTAGTACAGGTAGAGAGCAGTGCAGTACATGTAGTACAGATAGAGAGCAGTACAGTACATGTAGTACAGGTAGAGAGCAGTACAGTACATGTAGTACAGGTAGAGATTAGTACAGTACATGTAGTACAGGTAGAGAGCAGTACAGTACATGTAGTACAGGTAGAGAGCAGTGCAGTACATGTAGTACAGATAGAGAGCAGTACAGTACATGTAGTACAGGTAGAGAGCGGTACAATACATGTAGTACAGGTAGAGAGCAGTGCAGTACATGTAGTACAGGTAGAGAGCAGTACAGTACATGTAATACAGGTAGAGAGCAGTGCAGTACATGTAGTACAGATAGAGAGCAGTACAGTACATGTAGTACAGGTAGAGAGCAGTACAGTACATGTAGTACAGGTAGAGAGCGGTACAATACATGTAGTACAGGTAGAGAGCAGTAAAGTACATGTAGTACAGATAGAGAGCAGTACAGTACATATAGTACAGGTAGAGAGCAGTGCAGTACATGTAGTACAGATAGAGAGCAGTACAGTACATGTAGTACAGGTAGAGAGCGGTACAATACATGTAGTACAGGTAGAGAGCAGTAAAGTACATGTAGTACAGATAGAGAGCAGTACAGTACATGTAGTACAGGTAGAGATCAGTACAGTACATGTAGTACAGATAGAGATCAGTACAGTACATGTAGTACAGGTAGAGAGCAGTGCAGTACATGTAGTACAGGTAGAGAGCAGTGCAGTACATGTAGTATAGGTAGAGATCAGTACAGTACATGTTGTACAGGTAGAGAGCAGTGCAGTACATGTAGTACAGGTAGAGATCAGTACAGTACATGTAGTACAGGTAGAGAGCAGTGCAGTACATGTAGTACAGGTAGAGAGCAGTGCAGTACATGTAGTACAGGTAGAGATCAGTACAGTACATGTAGTACAGGTAGAGAGCAGTGCAGTACATGTAGTACAGGTAGAGATCAGTACAGTACATGTAGTACAGGTAGAGATCAGTACAGTACATGTAGTACAGGTAGAGATCAGTACAGTACATGTAGTACAGGTAGAGATCAGTACAGTACATGTAGTACAGGTAGAGATTAGTACAGTACATGTAGTACAGGTAGAGAGCAGTGCAGTACATGTAGTACAGGTAGAGAGCAGTACAGTACATGTAGTACAGGTAGAGAGCAGTGCAGTACATGTAGTACAGGTAGAGATCAGTACAGTACATGTTGTACAGGTAGAGATCAGTACAGTACATGTAGTACAGGTAGAGAGCAGTGCAGTACATGTAGTACAGGTAGAGAGCAGTACAGTACATGTAGTACAGATAGAGAGCAGTACAGTACATGTAGTATTGCTATTTTCTCTAATTCCATTGCAGTACTTTTTAAACATCTGAAGAGCTACAGTTTTATCATAGAAGCCTAAATCCTTAAATGTGCATACATTCATAACAAACATTTTTACCTTTGTGGACACCATGACACCATTGCCTACTTCATAACACTTCATCAAAAACAAGTAATCCTGACCTACCCAGTCATCTGTATAAATAAATACTTATCTGCTGGATCTTGTAGCATCCTGTAACTTGTGCAGACACTAAGCAAGCAGAGATACTGTGCAGAGGAAATGGGCAGAGAATCAAATCTCTTCATCCACATCCTGGGTATTGTATTTCCTATTCTGAACCTCATTCATTTCTTAAAACCTGTACTGAATCCAATTTCAAAGTTTTTTTTTAATGGTAAGAAAGCCAGAACTTGGAGCAGTAGAGGTAAAACTGCAGGTAAAATATTGATGGTTGTCAGTGAGTGATTGCACGTGATGGAAATATTACAGTCTGTGACCACTGCATAGGTTACTTGAGTGGACTCTAAGGCCTCACGCACACAACTGTATTTTGTATCTGTGCAAATAAACGGACAGCACACAGATGTGCTGTGAGATGTCCGCATGCGCATGTCCATTCCACAATTACATGTATTATTGTCCATATTGCAGACAATAGTCATATGGGAGTAATGGGAGTGATAAAAATGCATATTGCACAACGTAAGATCCGCAATAGGGAGATGGTTGTGTGCAAGAGCTGTGGAATCATCTAGAATAGTGTTGAGAAAACTTGTTTTCAAGTTCGGGTTATCTAAGAATTTCGTTATGGATTCCGCTAAGTTTTATGGTCCGTGGTAACAGAATCCATAACGGAATTCTTAGATAACCCTGAACTTTGTACACCGAACTTGAAATTAGAAGTTCACTCATCCCTAATCTAGAACAATGTTCCTCAACTCCAATCCTCATGTTTTCAGGATTTCCTTAGTTTTGAAAAGGTGATATAATTAGTGTCCATGCATCAGGACTTACCACAGGTATTCCTGCTGTGGGATATTCTCAAATCATGACTGGTAGGTGGTCCCTGAGGAGCGGCGTTGAGGAACTCTTGTCTGGAAGTTTTCTCGTGGCTGTCTAGCTGCGAGATATCTCCTGCTGGATGAAATAATTTGTGGGAACCAGTGACAGCTGAGAGAAGTCAGGTTACCTGTCTTGAGCTGCTATCTTCCCTGTCCAAGAGTGGAATCCCACCTGTGCCTATCAGCTGTTGCCTCCTAGAGCTTTTGCTATGTAATCCCACCATCTATGGAACCAAACAGGTCAACAAGGTCAAGACCACAACGTATGGATCCCCATCAGCACAGAGAGGTCACAACAATTCTCTAATTCCTCTAACGCAAAGCTGTTCACCTTGTAAACCTTGAAGTGCATGCTGAAGCTGGCACACTCCAAGATGCCTCATGTGCGTGCAAAGCATGTAAGTGTAATTATGAAGGATGAAAAGCATCTTCAGATGCGATGTCTGTAAACAGATGAATTCATTTTATGTTTGCCGGTGTTATGGAGCCTGCGCTAGAAGTGAGATTAATTAAATGGACCAGGATTTATGGAGAAATTGGGAGAAAGGAGAGAAATAGAAAGGAAATTCCGTCCTTTTCTAAGACAAATGGCTTTTGTCACCGGAATGAAGCATTATCTAAGGTATGAGAAGCAGGAAAGATATTGAACAAGTTAACCCTTAGCCGCTCTCAAGGAAATTGATCAGTGAATTTTGTCTACTAGATTACAGGCATTTCCATAAAGTAAAAAAATATGTGCCCCCCCCCCCCCTCTTAAACAGTGCCACTCCTATCCCATAGGCTGTATCTGGTATTGCAGCTCAGCCCCGGTCATTTAAATACCAGGAGTTTGAAGTGATTTCCAGACAGGTTTTTATAGAATACATCAATCATGGTAATATCTGAGAAGAGTGATGTGAATGCTAAAATAGAAAAGGGTTAAGCTGTTAAATGCAAGATCCCTGCCAAGTATTTAAGGGAATCATCATATACTTTAAAGAGGGGGTTACTGAAAAGCGTCTTGCCAAATTAAATAGTCCAAAAAAAAAAGCTACGGCCAAACATAGTGGAATTAAATAGCATAAGGAGCATATGTAGTAAAGGGTCATAACTGAATATATGCCACTTCTTCATAGCTTCCACTTTGAATCTAGAAGTTATGATGGATGATAATACTGTGGATGGATAGCTGCAGAGAAGAGTCAGGAGCCATTAGGATAATGGTAAAGTCAAAGTGCATATCGGTGCAATGTTATATTACTACTTCATAGATGGAAAAGACTGGCTTGAGGACCTCTTCCAAATATCTCAGAAGGAACAGAACATATTTACAATGTTGGTTGATCAGGTAGATTCATGATGGAACAGTGCTTTCTTTTTACCAACTTGACCAATACTTCCTCTTGGCATATGTTCTGATCTCTAGTCATAGAAAGAATCCCTGGACTATTTTTGGCACTAGGAAAATAAGTTATCATTCAATTGTAATGGATCTGCTGAAAGTACTCATCCAGGAGCAGCAACGCATCCAAGCAGAACATTCAAATAACTGTAGGCTTCTCTATAAGGCCAAGCATCTTCAATGATAACGTTACCATAAATAAATTGGTGGTAGTATCTTGCTGGAAGAACACTTTGCTACCTGAAGACCTTGACTAATTGACAATACAGTAGTCCCTCAAGATACAATATTAATTGGTTCCAGGATGACCATTGTATGTTGAAACCATTGTAAGTTGAGTAATCTATTCCAAAGCCCCAAAATGTCATCCAAGAAAAGAGAAAATGAATATTTAAGAAAAATAAGCAGATAACTAAGATAGATAAAACAAGTCCTTCCATATAACAGTCAGGAATAGCTGCTAACTAGCAACTAATACAACTATTTTACCAGAGAAGTGACCTTGATTGGTTGGATCTGAGTCTGACACATTGTATGTTGAGTCTAGTTTCAACTTACGATGGGTCAGAAAAGACCATTGTATGTTGAAAATATTGTATCTTGAGGCCATTTTATCTTGAGGGATCACTGTACTAAAAATTCTACATAGTACCTACAATCTCTTAAAAGGGTTGTCCTCTTGGAAGTGGAAGGAAATTTCTAATATAGTTACATTATCCCAGTCATGAGACACTCCTCTTCTGAAAATCCTTCTTCCGCCGACATCATGTCCTTTATCGGGTTTCCGGCCTGAGTTATGGACGGGTGATCACTTCCACAACCTAGGACAGGGGATGGACCCAGAATTATTACTCTCTTTAGTGCATGAGGTGGATTCAGGTGTTTGCACATGTGCCAGGAACAGGAATAGTTCTGGCCCCATTCACAAAACCTCCCCCTTTCTAGGCTCCGGAAGTTACATTCAGTCCATAGACCAAGCTGGAAACTGGGTAAAAGATCACATGACTGGGTTCTCAATTTTTTTTACACAGGCAAGATATGAATAATTCAGGTGGATTTGCGAGGTCTTCTAAGCCCTGGAAAGCCCTTTAAGCTGATCACAGAGTACCTCACCGCTGTGCCTCCCAGCAATCAGGTGTCATCTGTGCGGGAAGCCAATACTAAGTGTTCAATTTCCCAACAGCGCACTTACAGGGCAAATAATGTATTACATGGTTCTCACTGAAATTAGTGAACTGCCTGTGCAATGCATGGATGTGCCGGGTACTAAAAGAAGGGAGGTTCTCCCTTATATTCACACAGAGTCACCTTATAAAGTATTTTAGAATCATCTTTCTACACCAGATACATCTCAGATTAAAAGGGTTGTCTCACTTCAGCAAGTGGCATTTGTCATGTAGATAAAGTTAATACAAGGCACTTACTAATGTATTGTGATTGTCCATATTGCTCCCTTTGCTGGCTTGATTCATTTTTCCATCACATTATACACTGCTCATTTCCAAGGTTACGGCCACCCTGCAATCCATTAGTGGTGGTCGTGCTTGCACACTATATTAAAAAACGTTTGCTTCTCTGGTGGCCAGGACCGTGGGAGCGCACATAAGAATAGATACTTTTTTCTATAGTGTGCAAGTATGACCACCGGTGATGGATTGCAGGGATAATGTGATGGGAAAATTAATCCAGCCAGCAAAGGAAGCAATATGGACAATCACAATACATTAGTAAGTGCCTCGTATTAACTTTCTCTACATAATAAATGCTATCTGCTGAAATGAGACAGCCCCTTTGGAACTTGTCACCAGGATTTTGTGTATAGAGCTGAGGACATGGGTTACTAGATGGCCGCTAGCACATCCGCAATACCCAGTCCCCATAGCTCTGTGTGCTTTTATTGTGTAAAAAAAACCATTTGATACATATGCAAATTAACCTGAGATGAGTCCTGTCCCTGACTCATCTCACATACAGGACTCATCTCAGGTTCATTTGCATATGTATCAAATCGTTTTTTTTACACAATAAAAGCACACAGAGCTATGGGGACTAGGTATTGTGGATGTGCTAGCGGCCATCTAGTAACTCATGTCCTCAGCTCTATACCCCAAAATCCCGGTGACAGGTTCCCTTTAAGGTACATCTGAAGCTGAGGTCTACATCTGAATGGCTGAGGAGAACATCCACAGGAGAGGTGATGAATGTATGATCACTTGAAGTCTGACAAGTAGGACCTCACCGATCACAAGAATAGGCTTCTCCCTGGACCTGTATGAATGGAGCACTAGCGGACATGTGTGACTGAGCGGTCTACTCGGCATCCCATGGAAGTGAATGGAGTTACACATAAGCACCACCACTGATCTGAGGGGATCCCAGCGTCCAGATTCATTTGTTGCCTATCCTGTGGATAGGTGAGAATTGCTGTTCTGAACTTTGTTGCATGCTGCTGAGGTTCCTCTCGTTTAGCGAAACTTTATTAGGAGTTATCTACAACGGGTTGAAATACTGCACCCGGCGACTCTTGTATTGAGACGACTGCCCATGACAGGAGTCTTAGTACCATTATACTCAGCAACGTGTTCATTCTCAGAGTGATGTCTCAGTCCCGCACAAGAGACGCTGCTCTAAACATGTGTCAGCGAGATGGATGGATTTATTAAGTGAGGGAGGCTCACTGTGACAGTCTGGGCTATGTAATATACAGTTAAAGAGCCTCACGGAGCAGAGGGGATATGAGAATCAGCTGAAAGGAGAAGCAATGCTTGAACTCCTCATACATCTCGCCCGCAGCCTGACAGAGGACGGAGAGTAACACTGAGTAACACTTATCATCCGAGTCAGCTCGAGCAGTGTAATACATGGAGAGTACTTCATAAGGCATGATTTATTACCTCATCCTGGGCAACGAGTAACCAGTTCTGTATGAGAACGCTCCAACTGCAGTAAGGACTCATAATGCCCCAATTGTTATAAAAAAGAAAATAAATAAAAAGTGTAATTTCTTGAAAATAATTTACATGCTACAAAGTATCAATTATGTAATTTACCCAAGACCATGTTTATCAGAGAAGTTGTCCTGCAGTTACATCCTAAACTTGCCATGATGGCAATGTCACTGTCGATAGACATAAGCGCAACCAAACAATCCCTCTCCTTTTGGTTTTCAGCAGGATCCACCTCTCCTGACATGGCATTCCCCATGTAATGACAATTCTGAAGTATCTATTCTTATGACTCCATGATGTGCCATTCCTGTATTATTCCTTCTAGAAGTCATGAATGAATTAACAACAGTTTTCAATGAAGGTCCAGATAGGTGTTACCAGCTGGGGGATGTTCCAGCACTGATACTCTGATACTGTCAGCACTGATTGGATGGTGTCAAAATGTGCAGTTACACACATCCAACTGATAACACCCATCTGGACCTTCATTGCAAATTGCTAACATTTCTTTTATAACCTCTAGAAGGAATAATAAAGGCACAACATAGAATCATAAGACTAGACCCTGCAAATAGAAGAGGTAAAGAGATTACAGGTCATCTTTAAATATAATACTGTATGTATAAGACACTACCCTGGCATCCTCCTCCTCCTCCTCCTGTAAGTTAGATCAGCATTGTTTAAGGTTTTGTCAATCATTTCCATACCAATAATCCAGAAATGCTGTTAAGTTTTAAAGTAATACATTTTTTAACATTCTTTTGCTTCCTTGTGTCTCCTCTAATGCTACTACTAATCTGTGCTGCTGGGGGTGGGATCTGGGATAAATCAGTCCTCTTCCCCCTCTGGCAGCTGACAATATACTTTCTCCTTACTTCCCCTACAGGAGTCTTCTCAGCTTGTCTGCCATGCTGATACATAGGTTCTTTCAGGTGTTTTGCAGAAAACAGAGGATCATTATACAGAGAACTGGTTGTGGGGAGAGCAACTGAGCATGGGCGACCAGCAGCGCATAGCTCCGTAGATGGACGTGCACATCCCTATAGAAACATAGAAACATAGAATGTGTCGGCAGATAAGAACCATTTGGCCCATCTAGTCTGCCCAATATACTGAATACTATGGATAGCCCCCGGCCCTATCTTATATGAAGGATGGCCTTATGCCTATCCCATGCATGCTTAAACCCCTTCACTGTATTTGCAGCTACCACTTCTGCAGGAAGGCTATTCCATGCATCCACTACTCTCTCAGTAAAGTAATACTTCCTTATATTACTTTTAAACCTTTGCCCCTCTAATTTAAAACTGTGTCCTCTTGTGGTAGTTTTTCTTCTTTTAAATATGCTCTCCTCCTTTACCGAGTTGATTCCCTTTATGTATTTAAAAGTTTCTATCATATCCCCTCTGTCTCTTCTTTCTTCCAAGCTATACATATTAAGGTCCTTTAACCTTTCCTGGTAAGTTTTATCCTGCAATCCATGTACTAGTTTAGTAGCTCTTCTCTGAACTCTCTCTAGAGTATCTATATCCTTCTGGAGATATGGCCTCCAGTACTGCGCACAATACTCCAAGTGAGGTCTCACCAGTGTTCTGTACAGCGGCATAAGCACTTCACTCTTTCTACTGCTTATACCTCTCCCTATACATCCAAGCATTCTGCTGGCATTTCGTGCTGCTCTATTACATTGTCTTCCCACCTTTAAGTCTTCAGAAATAATTACTCCTAAATCCCTTTCCTCAGATACTGAGGTCAGGACTGTGTCAAATATTCTATATTCTGCCCTTGGGTTTTTACGCCCCAGGTGCATTATCTTGCACTTATCTACATTAAATTTCAGTTTCCAGAGTTCTGACCATTCTTCTAGTTTTCCTAAATCCTTTTCCATTTGGCGTTTCCCTCCAGGAACATCAACCCTGTTACATATCTTTGTGTCATCAGCAAAAAGACAAACCTTACCAGCGAGGCCTTTTGCAATATCACTTATGAAGATATTAAACAAAATCGGTCCCAGTACAGATCCCTGTGGAACCCCACTGGTAACATGACCTTGTTTTGAATGTTCTCCATTGACTACAACCCTCTGTTGTCTGTCACTCAGCCACTGCCTAATCCACTCAACAATATGGGAGTCCATGCTCAATGACTGCAGTTTATTGATAAGTCTTCTATGTGGGACAGTGTCAAAAGCCTTACTAAAATCTAGATATGCGATGTCTACTGCACCTCCACCGTCTATTATTTTATTCACCCAGTCAAAAAAATCTATAAGATTTGTTTGACATGATCTCCCTGAAGTAAACCCATGTTGTTTTTCATCTTGCAATCCATGGGATTTTAGATGTTCCACAATCCTATCCTTTAATAGGGTTTCCATTAATTTGCCTACTATTGATGTCAGACTCACTGGTCTATAGTTGCTCGATTCCTCCCTACTACCTTTCTTGTGAATGGGCACGACATTTGCCAATTTCCAATCTTCCGGGACGACTCCTGTTACTAATGATTGGTTAAATAAATCTGTTAACGGTTTTGCCAGCTCACCACTAAGCTCTTTTAATAATTTTGGGTGTATCTCATCAGGCCCCTGTGACTTATTTGTCTTCACCTTAGACAGCAAACTTAGAACATCTTCCTCTGTAAAGATACATGCATCAAACGATTTATTAGTCATTCTTTCTAGTGGAGGTCCTTCTCCTTTTTCTTTTGTAAAAACTGAACAGAAGTATTCATTAAGGCAGTCGGCTAGCCCTTTATTCTCTTCTACATACCTTCCGTCCTTTGTTTTTAATTTAGTTATTCCTTGTTTTAATTTCCTTTTTTCATTTATATATCTGAAGAATGTCTTATCCCCTTTTTTCATAGACTGAGCTAGTTTTTCTTCTGCCTGCGCTTTAGAAGTTCTTATAACTTGCTTGGCCTCTCTCTGCCTAATCTTGTAGATTTCCTTATCTTCATTGCTCTGGGTTTTTTTATAATTACAAAATGCTAGCTTTTTATTTTTAATGATTTGGGCCACTTCTGCTGAGTACCACAGTGGTCTCCTCCTTTTTTTGCTTTTACTGACAAGTCTAATGCAATTTTCTGTTGCCTTCAATAATGCACCTTTTAAGTAGTCCCATTTCTCCTGGACTCCATGTAATCCGTTCCAGTCTGATAAGGACTCATTTATGACTAATTTCATTTTTGAAAAGTCTGTTTTTCTAAAATCTAAAACTTTTGTTTTTGTGTGGTGGGACTCTTTCACAGTTCTTATATTAAACCACACTGACTGGTGATCACTAGATCCCAAGGTTTCGCCTACAATGACATCATATACCGAATCCCCGTTTGTGAATACCAAATCCAAAATGGCCCCCCTCCGGGTTGGCTCCTCAACCACTTGTTGTAGAGATAACCCCAGTAGGGAATTTAGAATATCTGTACTCCTGGTAGAACTTGCTATTTTGGTTTTCCAGTTTATATCTGGAAGATTGAAATCTCCCATAATGATAACTTCTCCTTTTATTGTCATTTTAGCTATTTCTTCAACTAGTAGATCATCTAGTTCTTTAACTTGACCAGGTGGTCTATATATCACACCTACACGAGTTACTGCATGGTTAGCAAACTGCAACGTAACCCAAACTGACTCTATGTTGGCCTCACCAACTTGTATTAGGTTAGATTTAATGCTATCTTTCACATACAGGGCCACTCCTCCTCCTTTCTTGCCTTCTCTGTCTCTTCTGTATAAAGAGTACCCTGGTATGGTTATGTCCCAGTCATTTCTTTCATTAAACCATGTCTCCGTAACAGCCACTAAATCTACATTCTCAGATGCCATTATTGACCCAAGTTCATTGATTTTTTTACCTAAACTGCGAGCATTTGTAGACAGGACTCTGAGCTTATCATTTCTTAACCTCTGTGCTTCTGACCTGTTCTGGCATTGTTTCGGAGGGCAATTGGACTCTTTTATTTTCACTCTTTTGCCCCCCCTTACTAGTTTAAATACTCTTTTGCAAATTCTTGGAGTTGTTCACTAAGTACATTTGTTCCTTTGAGAGAAAGATGCAAACCATCTTTTTTGTACAGTTCCTTTCTATTCCAAGTAGAGCTATCATGAGAAACAAAGCCAAATCCTTGCTCTTGACACCATTTACCAAGCCATATGTTGAACTCCTTTATGCGCCTCTGCCTATCATTCTGAACATTATGCACAGGCAGAACTTCAGAAAATGAAATGGTGGATGCAAAATCCTGTACGTCATTACCAAGTGTGATAAAAGATTTTTTCACCTCTGACACTTCATTGCAAGCCAGGTCATTTGTCCCTAGATGGACAAGAACATCCACGTCCCCTTCCTGCTTTGCTTGCTTAACAATATTAATAATACGTCTTCTATCTCTTCTAGCAGTAGCCCCAGGGAGACATCTCACAAAACCATTTTCTTTAAGCTCCACACTTCTTATGATTGAATCACCCAGCAACAGCTGCTTCCTTTGAGACTTCACTTTATCTTTTTTGTTGCATACATTAGACATAGGAGTCGATGGTTTCTCACCCTCTGTGCTTGAGTCCATATCCATGTTGTCCTTACATTCTGAGAGTGCTGCAAATGAATTATGGAGAACCACCGACTGTGGGACATGTCTTCTATCCACCACTCTAAGTCTTCCAGAACCTACAGTAACCCATCTGCCATTTCTGGGGGTCCTCTGTGGCAGTGGCATTGCAGCGGTCCTAGCTGGAGTTTGTTTAACAGATAATTTAAATATTTCAGCTTTCAAAAATGCAATTTCCTGCTGCAGTAAGGAGAACTGTCTACAGATCTGACAGCATCCGAATCTCCAAAGAGTGGAACATGAAATAAATGCACAACAATTCCTGCACTGAACCAAGTCTGCCATTTTAAAGAGGAGAAAAAAATAAAAAAATAAAAATAAATTTGTAACTTTAAATCAAACAAATCTTACCTTTTTGTATTGTTTCCACCTTCCAGCCTACCTCCTGACTATCTCCTGCAATATCTCTTTCCTAGTACTTAATGTAGTACTTGAAGCTAGTACTTGCAGCTAAGTACATTTTGAACACCTGGTGGTGCCATACTGTGCATACTGTGCAAGTAACTGTCATGACTCTTCACTGGATTGTTTTTTAACATAAAAACTGAATTTTATTTTATAATCTATACAGCAATCATGATAACCCTTTTATGTTCACGGACAATTGTATTATTTACAATTTTCTTGCAGATGATTTTATTACATAGTACATGAACCTAAGCTACAAAAATGCCATTTACATGCACTGGAGACAAAATGTAAGTGGATTTGATTATCAAATCCTGAACATGTGAACAGGCTTGAAGAAAAAGGAATCATCTGAAGCAAAGGGGGCAGTTTGGAACATATATCTTCCGTAGTCTTACTGTCACACTATTGGGAGTTTCTTGAGTCTTTAGAGAGACCCTGTTTTTCATGTATGTTACAGCAGCTCACATTTTAGGAGATGACTTGATGGAAATCTACCACCTAAATATCTCTCACATGATAAATTATCACTTCTTAATTTATCACTTGAACTTTTCTCACCTTTTGCCTAATGTTTAATATTTAGCAAAAAGATCAAGTTCATCATCCAGACACCGAGCCATCTGTAGCCGGTAAAAATATTAACTGAGAACTAGAGGTGTGATGGACTTCTTCTACCAGGTCAGGCTTGATGGAAGCCAGGGGCAACTATAATGAGATGCATTGTAAATAAACCATAAATTAATATGTAAATGATCATTGCATTCCTGTTCTACTGCCATACGTTACTTTAACTGCCTGTACAGTCTCCCATAGCAATCGGAATCGGTACTAAAATAAAACTCGATGAGGGGTTGGCAGATTTAAGACTACTTATTCTGAATTCTCTGTGATGTGCCCCAGATTTATCAGCAAGGTACCTACCCTGTTGATGGATTTGATATAGTCTAAAAACAGGACCAGGTGGAACCTGTTCATTTCCAGTCACGCAATGTAATTCTGAGGCCCTGCCCAAATTTGCCCAAAAAGGTTGTATAGATATGGCACCAGCCAAATACACTGCTATAGCTGTCCAAATCTACATTTCGTTACTATACTGATATCATGGATGTGATGGTGAAGAAACCACAACCAAGTGCCAATGATATCTATGTATTGCATGTTATTACAGTAAAGGGTCATTTGACCCATAGATGATTTTCTTATATCACACAGTTTCCACCACATGAAGCTACTAGGCTCATATTTACAGGGGCTATAAATGTTTTTACATAAAGCCAAGAAGAAACCCCTGTAGTAGGAGCAGACGTGGAGTTAAAAAAAATTGATTGTCAATTACTTTCTTATTTTTAATGGGCGTACAGTTTTGTAGGTTTACTTGCAAAACCATGCAGCTATTAACAACAAGCAAGCATTTGACAATCAATTTTTATTGATCTCATAGGACACAGCTGTGGCCCGCTGGCCACCATCTCTAATCCTACCATTAAGCTGGGCTTTAACATTCAGGTTTTTGAAGCTAAAACAAGGTGTGGATCATAAAGGTAGAGGAACAGGGCGTAGCTATAGGGGTGCAGAGGCAGCAGTCGCTACCAGGCCTAGGAGCCTGAGGGGGCCCAAAGACCCTTGTGCCATATAAGAAGACACCGATATTATAGAAAGTGCATGCTGGTCAAGTTACAGCTCTGGCTGGACGGAAGTGGTTAGGTCAAGATTTTGGCATGGGAAGGGGGGGTGATGCCTCAGGCAGCACGAAAGCTATGTGCTTCTCTGCCCCTGGCCACAAAGCACTGAGGGAAAGGAGGCCCAAGCTGAACTCTTGCACCAGGGCCCATCAGCCTATAGCTACACCCCTGTAGAGGAAGTATCAAGTACAGACACTACCTCCTCTCTTTTTACAATCCACGCCAGTTTTTTTTGCCTACAAATACTGCATCCTAAAACCTGAACATGTAAATCAATTTGAGATCAGCAGGAGTCCAACTCCCAGGAACCTCCACCGATCAGCTTTTTGAGGAAGCCACAGAGCTCACCAGGCCTCCGATGAGCGCCACAGATTCTTCGCATCTTACCGAGCACAGAGCCATCCATTGTATAGTGACTGTGCTCGGTATTGAAGATTAGCCCCATTTACTTGAATGCGGCTGAGCTGTGCCTAGGCCGTGTGACTGATGAACGTGATGTCACTTGCCTAGGAAAGGACCTACGTGCTCATAGGGCATTGTGGCCTCTTTGAACAACTTATCAATTGGAGTTGAACCCCTGCCAATCTCATATTTATGACCTATACTGAGGATAGGCCATCAATATAAGAATCCCAGAAAACCCCTTTAGCATTTAGAGCTAGTACTGTAAGGCTGGGTTTCCACATTCTGGGTTTTTGAGGCACTTTTAGAAGCCAAAGCCAAAAATGGATCTGAAACATAGGTAAAAGGAAAGAATGACTCTTCTCTTTTTTTAAATCTACTTCTTTTTGGAGTCATAAGCTGCATCTATAAACCTGAACATGGACTCCCAGCCTAAATGTATTTTTTTCAGATACTACTGAAGGTGATATTGGTGGGAGCAATAGGGGGAGATTTATCAAAATTGGCGCAAAGGAAAACTGGCTTAGTTGCCCACAGCAACCAATTAGATTCCAACTTTTATTTTTCAGAGCTCCTTTAGAAAATGAAAGCTGGAATCTGACTGGTTGCTATGGGCAACTAAGCCAGTTTTCCTTTACACCCATTTCTTGATAAATCTCCCCCAAAGACTTTGAATCCAGACTAAACTGTCTGGCTGGGCACATATACGATTTCTGTGTTTTAATCTGCTCATTCATTATATAAGTGGTGTCCCAGATCCAAAATATTTATCCTGATCCACTTTAGCTAGTTCAGAAAAAGATTATATATCATAAAAAAGTAGAACCAAAGTGTTTGAACCACTTTGTCTATCATGAGGCAAAACCAGCAAACTTATCTGTTTTCTATCTGCATTCTTAGTAAATTCTATGTTGTATTGAGCTCACGGTGCATTGATATAGATCTCCCAATACATGAGGCACGCACCAAGGAAGTTACCACATGACACCTCTGACCTCAGACCATTGCTTGTAATCTCCTGCACGACACATCTGGAGAAGGAATTGTGGTGGTTCCACTTGGGTCAGCACGCCAAGGGTATTGAGGATTGGCCTTCACGACAACTCATGCACAGTGCATCTGATAAATTGTAAATGAAAATGTTAAAAATTGTGCGTAGATCCTACCTAGCAAAAGCCAAATGGGCCCCAAAATGGGTGTGGGGTTTGTTTCCCCTTCCACGTGGGCCAACAGTCCACTCCCTTGTCTCTAACAACATGGTCCTCCACAGATTCTCATCCCCTAGTAGTAAATGTGATGTCCAATACCCCCTCTATGAGCCCCCATAGCAGTGCATGGCCTGCCTCTATGCTACGTACGCCCTTGGCCATGCCTTTAACTGCGAGTGTCCTAAATGACAGAATTAATCTTCTATTTCTTCATAGCGGCCTTACATCATGCAAAATGCAATTATGTTGTAATGGAAGAGCAATACAGAGCTGTTTAGACCAGAATTGGTAGACGGCGGTGCATAGCCCATCAATTCAGTATTATTATAACACTAGCTTAATGTAAGGAATGGCGGCCCAATTTATTGTAGATTGTAATGTTTTATTTTTATGTCTGCAAAAAAATTGCATTACACTGTAAATTTACACTTTCTGCATCTCAGTATATGTAAAAATGTAATCAATCTGTGAGGGGTGGAGGGGTTACTAAGCAAAATGGGACTGAATTCTGACATATACTGTGCTAAACAATTAAGTAAATGGCATGTGACAAATTTATAAGGCCACCAGTCATAAAATTTATCATATCACATGAACCATTTTGGCACAATTTTTGCTATATTACCATGTAATTTGAAGTATTGGTACACAGAAATTAGAGGAGATCCATTAACAGTCTATGTGTGTTGAGGTTCTGAATGCATACTTGACCAAAAGGTTAATGGGATATTTCCATTTGGGACATTTATGGCATTTCCACCTTTAGGACCTGCTGGTATCTGGAAATGTGGCCCTGTCTCATGGCTGCAGTGAGTGGAGCGGTGGCCACACATGCACATTTCTTTGTATTCACTTCTAAGAAAATTTTAAAAATAGCCATAGACACTTACGTTCTACGGCACACACTCCAGAGTTGGGACCCGCACCTATCGGATATTTATGGTATATACAGTGTATATGCCAGAAATGTCTAAATGGTTATAGCCTTTTGATGTTGTAGTAATGGTCGGCACTCTGTCTTGGTGGTGGACAATGGAAGGACCAAACTAAGTCATCGTATATCAACCAATACAACCCATGGTGCTCTACAGTCTTCCACAATCCCTGATGATAGTTTGTCTCATATCTTTCATTACAGTGAATTACTACTCATTCAATTGGATTTACATTGTTAGGCCCCATTCACATGACCGTAAGAATTTTGCGTTCCACAAAAATGGATCAGCAAAAAATACAGATGACATCTGTGTTGCGTTTTTTTTTTTTTTTGCGGAACCATTGTAACAATGCTTATTCTTGTCTGCAAAACAGAACATTCTGCCATCTATAGAACTGTCCTATGGACGTGAATAGGACATGTTCTATCTTTTCTTGCAGGACTGTGTGCAAACAGCACACGGTATGCTGTCCGCATTTTTTGCAGCCCCATTGAAATGAATGGGACCACATCCAATCTGCAATAAATGTGGAGCAAAAATATGGTCGTGTGAATGGGGCCTTATTGGATGACTCTTAATAAAATCATCCATCACCCTTCACAATCAAAAAGACAGAAGAGTACCTAGGTTTATATTCCTAGACAGATGACCATAAGGTCAGTTAGTTAGGTGAGCAATGCTTATTTTACTTTATTTTACTTTATTTTGCTTTATTTTTTCCCACTGCTGCAATAATTGCACAGGTATCTCTCGGAGAAGGAGTCTAATTGAGGTTTTTACACCCCACATCACACCCCACCAACTCAGACTCTATGGTCCCGATTCATTTATGACAAGGAGCAGGGCCTATCAAGACCGGCGTAGCAGACATTGCTCTTGATAAGCCCTGCGCCTCATCATAAATGAAATGCCTTTCTCCGCCAGTCCATGAGCCTGACTAAAATCTACTCCAGCTCGTAGCTGCTGTAGTTTTCAGTCATCATAAACGCCTGTTTCTGCTGCAAGTGATGATCAATGTGCTAGGACTGATCGCTCCGCCAACGTGCTGCCCTCTCTACGCACCCTTTTTAGAAACTGGTAAGGGTGGCATAAAATGACCAAAAACAGCAAAGTGTGAATGAAGTCCAGTACCATCTTCTTCATAAGATTGTTATCTTTATTTCAGTCCTTTAAAAAGAATATTGGTGGAGTATAGAAGACAAAGGTGAAGCTGGAGGAAGCCTCGGTCAACGTGTTTCGGACAACACTGGTTTGTAATCATGACCTAAAAGGGCCAGTTGCGACTAGATCTACTCACAATGGCATTTAAACAGCCACTAAACAGGGTTTTCAGGCTTCTTAATGCCAAAAAATAGGCATAGGCAGATGGTAAGTTCCTAATTAGACTTTGAGATTTTTTGTACATAAATGGCCATCGAAATTCCTAGATAATCAGGTGATGAGCTAAATCCTATGTACAAATGACAGATAAAAGGAGGAATTCAGAGAAATTAGGATCTGTATACTGTATAGGGACATAATAGCCACATGTAACGATGACAGGTATGATCGAAGGATCATTTAGGTGAATAAGACAGACCTAGACTCCATTACCGGAATTAGATTTAGGTATTGGGTGTCTGCGCTGTCAGTGACTGCTTCGTGTGGTCTAGCTGTCTGAGCTTCCCTCCTTTCTCATTCATTTGCAGTCGTTAATGTAGTGCTTACTTGCAGTTCCCTCTAGGCCTCTGTAACACTCCCCATCTGACTGCAGACTGGCTGCGTTTAATAGGCAGCGTAAATAGAAGTTAGTGTACCGTTCACTAACATCTCTATCTATTGTCCGGAGATTAAATACATGCCACAAATGGTTCACGCTTCATCTGCCTGCAAACCTTGTTTCATTGCTCTCGACTCCGAGTGTACGGGAATATTAAATTAATTTGCAGGTTGCAAGTAAGAGGCGAAAAGGGAAAAAGATAGATTTCTACCAAAGGCCATACAGAGAAAGCATCAATCATCGCGGAAAGCCTGCAGAAGTGTGGGTGATGGCAGGAAGGACAGCAGCATGTCAAAGTGGACCCAGACTTGACTTCTGACACGATGTCTGGCATACGTAAGAAGATATATGGCCTATAGTATGGGTGGCAGGGTATTTGAATTAAAGAGCTTCTTTCCAAAAACTTAGTAAGACCAAACTTTTTGCTACCATGTTGTTGGAGTTGTCCATGTTGGATAACACCTTCTACTTAGAAGGTTCCTCCCCACGCAGGGCCGGCCTTTGGGGTGTGCGGGCTGTGCGGCCGCACAGGGCGCCATAGCAACAGGGGCGCTGGGCGGCCGACAGCTCTCAATGTAATATGCGGCAGGCGAGGCTGCACTTGTGTTCTCCCTCGGGGCGCCCCCTCCATCTAGCCCTCCCCTGTCTGACCTGATTCGTTCCTCCTCCCCTGTGCCTGACCTGCCTGCTGCCCCCACCGCTGCCAATAAGAAGAGAGACAGGAGGAGGAGAAGAGGGGCTGTGGCCACTGCGCCACCAATGAAGATAACTGACCTGAAATACAAATACAGGAGGCGGGTGCCGGAATCAAATAGCCGGCACCTGACCTCTATGACAGGGAGCTGCGATCAGCTGCAGTTGAGTTAACCCTTCAGGTGCGGTACCTGAGGGGTTAACTGCCGCTGATCGCAGCTCCCTGTCATAGAGGTCAGGTGCCGGCTATCTGATTCCGGCACCCGCCTCCTGTATTTGTATAAGAAACGTTGGTGGCACAGTGCGCCCCCCCCCCCCCCCCCAACACCCCAGTACAAGAAACATTGGTGGCTCAGTGGGAAGTGCCAATGAGGGTTAAAAAATAATGAAAAAAATTAACTCACCTCCTCCAGTTGATCGGTCTCCTGTTCTTTCTTCAGGACCTGTGGTGACGTCACTGAGCTCATCACATGGTCCATTACCATGTGATGGATCATGTGATGTATCATGTGATGAGCACAGTGATGTCACCACAGGTCCTTTGACAGGTCCTGAAGAAAGAACAGGAGACGATCAATTGGAGGAGGTGAGTTAATTTTTTTTTTATTTTTTAACCCTCATTGGCACTGCCCACTTCGCCACCAATGTTTATTATATTGAGGGGGGCGCACTGCACCACCAATGTTTATTATATTGCGCCACCAATGTTTATTATATTGGGGGGGGCGCACTGCGCCACCAATGTTTATTATACTGGGGTGTTGGGGGGGCGTACTGCACCACCAATGTTTATTATATTGGGGGGGCGCACTGTGCCAATGTTTATTATATTGGGGGGGCGCACTGTGCCAATGTTTATTATATTGGGGGGGTGCACTGCGCCACCAATGTTTATTATATTGGGGGGGCCCACTGCGCCACCAATGTTTATTATACTGGGGTGTTGGGGGGGGCGCACTGCGCCACCAATGTTTATTATACTGGGGGGTTTGGGGGGGCTCACTGCACCACCAATGTTTATCATACTGGGGTGTTGGGGGGGCGCACTGCGCCACCAATGTTTATTATATTGGGGGTGTGCACTGCGCCACCAATGTTTATTATACTGGGGTGTTGGGGGGCGCACTGCACCACCAATGTTTATTATATTGGGGGGCGCACTGCGCCAATGTTTATTATATTGGGGGGGCGCACTGCGCCACCAATGTTTATTATACTGGGGTGTTGGGGGGGCGCACTGCACCACCAATGTTTATTATATTGGGGGGCGCACTGCGCCAATGTTTATTATATTGGGGGGGCGCACTGCGCCACCAATGTTTATTATACTGGGGTGCTGGGGGGGCGCACTGCGCCACCAATGTTTATTATATTGGGGGGGCCCACTGCGCCACCAATGTTTATTATACTGGGGTGTTGGGGGGGCGCACTGCGCCACCAATGTTTATCATACTGGGGTGTTGGGGGGGGCGCACTGCGCCACCAATGTTTATTATATTGGGGGGGCGCACTGCGCACAACGACGGGTTAGGGAAATTTCACAGCAGAGTGCGCATGCGCTGGGAGCCTCGCCGGCGGTTAGGGTAGGGAAAAATTATGGGCCAGTGCACAGGTGCGGTGATCGGATGGATGTTCTCAGCTGGACACCGGCCGACACTGCGCATGCGCTGGGAGCCTCACCAGCGGTTAGAGTAGGGAAAAAGCACTGGCCCGTAAGTAATTTTTCCCTTCCCTAACCGCTGGTGAGGCTCCCGGTGCATGCGCAGTGTCGGCCGGTGTCCAGCTGAGAACATCCATCCGATCACTGCGCCTGCGCACTGGCCCATAGTTTTTCCCTACCCTAACCGCCGGCGAGGCTCCTGGCGCATGCGCACTCTGCTGTGAAATTTCCCTAACCTGTCGTTGTGCGCCTGCGCGGCGCTGCACACCTCCTCACGTCATGTCCCTTGCGACCGGAAGTGACGAAGGTAGGGAAATCTCACGAAGTAGGGAAGTATAACATTACACCGGCCTTTGGGGTGTGCGGGCTGGTAACTACTTGGTTGGATAGTCAGCCAGCCTATGCCATGATGCCAGCAACAAGAAGTGTTTTTTTTTTTTTTTGGGGGGGGTGCCACAAGGTTAGCTCGCACAGGGCGCCTGAACACCTAAGGCCGGCCCTGTCCCCACGAGAGACTGACCACGGGGTGTCCCTCAGCAATCAGATTGAATCTGTTGGCAGCAAGTGTTAAATTCCCCTTCAGCGCACCCACAGGAGAAAAGAAGCATTGCATAGTTGTCGCTGAAATCAATCTATAGGTATTGCCTGGACAACCTGGACTCTACAGAGAGAAGGGGAAATGCTCTTGGTAGCCATGTTCTGCTCTGACAAGTCTTTAATAGGGTGTTTGAAAGTGGATTTTCTAAACTACATAACCCTTTTAAGCTTTTCTTGTAATATCGGGGCTAAGTGCAACAAGCCCCTGAGCAGCCAGAGGATGGGAGTGGTAGTGGCTCTGGCTATCGCAATCTATCACAGTGGCTTCCCTCAAACCGTTTCACAAAAGGACAGAGCAACCTTTCTTCCCCTGGGCACTCCCTGATTCTAGGGCTCCTGCCTGACGGTAGCTGGGGTGCCCTTGATGTTAGGTGTTTGAATGGGTGCCAAGCAGGGTGCATGGGACAGACTGGGAACTTAAAGTGGCCCTGGAAAATAGCCTAAAAGTGGCCCCATGTTGTAGGTTTGTCCAAATTGACTGAAGGTGATGCAAAACAAGTGTCGCGGTCTTATTGGTGTTTGACACGGTTGCCATGCAGACTCGTTGCTTTTGGCAACGTGTAGTTTGCAGTTGCACATGCACTTCCCCTTTTAGTTGTGCATCCCTGCTGTGTGGTGTACGTGGGGTTAATATCCTGACTTGGTTAGATCAGGGTGTGGTCTCTTCTAGCTATTTAGCCTTTGCTTGTAGCTTGGAGGTTAGTTGTGCTCTAGACTTGCTTTGGGCTGGAAGCTATGCTCCATTCTGTGGCTATTCCATTTGCCCAGTCATTGAGGGCCACCTTGTTGGACATCTAGGTTTCTTAGCAATGTCATTCCTTTGTCTCCCTTGTATCCTCTATGTACCCAACCTCACTTGTATGTTTGGTGTGGGTTTATTTTCAGGGTTTGTTGTAAGTCTGGTTTGTTGTTACTTGTCTGGGATATTGTTGGTGTTTGTCTCTGCATGTGTGCAAGACGTTTCCCTGTGTGTGTTGTCCCTCTGGAAGGGAGTTGGTTTCCTGGAGGGGTGAACCATTTTCCTAGGATGTGCAGTTGCTGGAGTCCTGGTTCCTGTGTGTCAGTATGGACTGCATCTGGAAAGTGGATGGCAGCGCATATTTTGGGTTCCAGGTTACTTCAGCTTTGTTCTTCTTTGGTGTCTTCCAGCAGCTGCAGCAGTTAAGTGACCAGATTTACTGTTGTGGTTGGTTCAGTTGTCTCTGGCCACTGGTTACTTACCTGTCATTTCCTTGGTGTTGTGGTCTTTTGTTGCTAGGCCTGTGGGAGACTCTGGTTCATCCGTGTCATGGATGAACCAGTTGGTCTCTTGTCCCTTTCTCCTTACCTTTCTCCTTACCTCAGGGTAATTCAGGTATTTCAGGTTTCTGAGGTTCCGGCGTATGGTCCCTCCTACCATCAGGGTCGGCTCATACAGATAGGAGATTAGGGCCAGATTTAGGGATGCTTTCGGAGATGACCTGCTCCCTGATCCCAGCATCCAGGCTTAGTTGCTACCTTATATTTATGACATTGTACGGTGGGGGGGTTTTGCCACTCCCCACCGTGACAGTATGTCCAACAAGGTGACTCTGTGATTTGCCTTCGGAAGAGGGCGCCTGCCGTTATCTGGCGCACATGCTTATCCTCCGGAGGGAGGGTGAAAGGGGAATCCTGTTAACAATGCGGTTCTCTGTAACAGTGGTTGCAGTTGGTGTGAACCGGCACTTGTGTTTGGGTCTCTCATCGTCCATGTCTCAGGGGTTCAGTCGCTTGTGGTTGCTGGCTGTATTCCTTGTTGAACTGGCTTTGGTGTTTGCTGGTGGGTAGAGTTGAGCGGACACCTGGATGTTCGGGTTCGGCAGGTTCGGCCGAACTTTAAAAAAAAAGTTTGGGTTCGGCACCCGAACTTGACCTGAACTTGACCCCGAACCCCATTGAAATCAATGGGGACCAGAACTTTTGGGCACTAAAATGGCTCTAAAATAGTCCTGGAAAGGACTAGAGGGCTGCAAAAAGCATCAAAATGTGCTTAAGAGCATGACAACTGTTCTGCAAACAAATGTGGATAGGGAAATGACTTAAAATAACATAAAATACAGAAAAATTAAAAATAACAATCTGGATCTAGGAGTAGGAGGTGGTAGATGGGTGGATGTGGCAGTGTAGGTTGACGTGGTGGTGTATGTGGAAGCGGCGGTGAAGGAGGAATAGGTAGCCAACACTGATTTGTGTTATTTTTAATTTTTTAATTGGGGTATCTCCCAAAATATTGGGACATATAACAAAATAAAACAAAGAATAAGTGCACTTGAGTACAAGAATGGATGGTTGAGGCTGGTATAAATGTCTATTCTGCACAAGGTACGGACAAGTCCTGTGGGATCCATGCCTGGTTCATTTTAATAAACGTAAGCTTGTCCACATTGGCTGCGGCCTGTGATAATGCTCTCTGCCGTGCTAAACACACGTTCACACTATACACTGTCTGCAGGGCGGGTCAGCACCTCCAAGGCTGACAAAGCTTTTCCACATTTTGGCCATGCTAACCCTGCCTTCTCAGGTGCTGGTGGTGCCCCAGCTGCGTTGGCGACCTCTTCCTCCTCCTCTGCCTTGTGCTTACACTGTGCCCCCACTGTCAGGGGGGAATGCTATCATCAGCGTGCGCTTGTAGTCGCGCATCTTCCGATCAGTTACAGATGCAGGGGTTCATTCACGGCAAAAGGGGGTTCATGTCACCCAGCAATAGAACAGAGGATTTTGAGAGATTTAGGCCCCTGTCACCCAGGCACAGCAAGGGTTCATTCACGGCAAAAGGGGGTTCATGTCACCCAGCAATACAACAGAGGATTTTGAAAGATTTAGGCCCCTGTCATCCAGGCACAGCAGGGGTTCATTCACGGCAAAAGGGGGTTCATGTCACCCAGCAATACAACAGAGCATTTTGAGAGATTTAGGCCCCTGTCACCCAGGCACAGCAGGGGTTCATTCACGGCAAAAGGGGGTTCATGTCACCCAGCAATACAACAGAGGATTTTGAGAAATTTAGGCCCCTGTCACCCAGGCACAGCAGGGGTTCATTCACGGCAAAAGGGGGTTCATGTCACCCAGCAATACAACAGAGCATTTTGAGAGATTTTGGCCCCTGTCATCCAGGCACAGCAGGGGTTCATTCACGGCAAAAGGGGGGTTCATGTCACCCAGCAATACAACAGAGCATTTTGAGAGATTTAGGCCCCTGTCACCCAGGCACAGCAGGGGTTCATTCACTGCAAAAGGGGGTTCATGTCACCCAGCAATACAACAGAGCATTTTGAGAGATTTAGGCCCCTGTCACCCAGGCACAGCAGGGGTTTGTATACGCCAAAAATGGGAAAATGTCACCCGACAATTGAAAATAAGAATTTTTTCAATTTAGGGCACTAAAATTGGCACTTTTTTAAATTAAAATGGCTCTAAAATAGTCCTTGAAAAGGCTAGAGGGATGTAAAAGGCAGTAAAATGTGCTTAAGAGCATGGCAACTGCTCTGCAAACAAATGTGGATAGGGAAATAACTTGAAATGAAATAAAATAACAAAAAATTACTAATTATTAACCTGCAACTCAGAGAAGGAGGTGGATATGGAGTCGGAGTTTGAGGAGGCGGTGAATGTGGTGTTGTAGGTGGAGGCAGCAATGGAGGAGGAGGAGGTTGCCAACAATGTTTTTTTTATTTTTTATTGGGGTAGGTAGCCCCCAAAATATTGGGACAAATAAAAAAATAAAAAACAAAGAATCATTGCACTTGACTTGAGTACAAGAATGTATGTTTGATGGTGGTATAAATGTCTGTTCTGCACAAGGTACAGACAAGTCTTGTGGGATCCAGGCCTGGTTCATTTTAATGAACGTGAGCTTGTCCACATTGGCTGTAGACAGGCGCCTGCGTCTGTCTGTAATGACGCCTCCTGCCGTGCTAAATACACGTTCGGAGAGTACACTGGCTGCAGGGCAGGCCAGCACCTCCAAGGCATACAGGGCAAGCTCTGGCCATGTGGACAATTTGGAGACCTAGAAGTTGAATGGGGCAGAACCATCAGTCAGTACGTGTAGTCGTGTGCACAGGTACTGTTCCACCATGTTGTTCAAATGCTGCCTCCTGCTAACATGCTCCATATCAGCAGTTGGGGCCGGTTGTTGCGGCGAGGTGACAAAGCTTTTCCACATGTCGGCCATGCTAACCCTGCCTTCTGAGGTGCTGGCGCTGACACAGCTGCGTTGGCGACCTCTTCCTCCTCCGCTGCCTTCGCCTTGTGCTTCCACTTTTCCCCCTGCGTCAGTCGGGAATGCTCTCAGGAGCGCGTCTACCAGCGTGCGCCTGTATTCACGCATATTCCGATCACGCTCCAGTGAGGGAATTAAGGACGGCACATTGTTTTTGTAACGGGGATCCAGCAGGGTGGCCACCCAGTAGTCAGCACACATTAAAATGTGGGCAACTCTGCAGTCGTTGCGCAGGCACTGGAGCATGTAGTCGCTCATGTGTGCCAGGCTGCCCAGAGGTAAGGACAAGCTGTCCTCTGTGGGAGGCGTATCGTCTGCGTCCTCCGTATCCCCCCAGCCACGCACCAGTGATGGGCCCGAGCTGCTTTGGATGCCACCCCGCTGTGAACATGCTTCATCCCCATCCTCCTCCTCCTCATCCTCCTCTTCCTCCAGTAGTGGGCCCTGGCTGGCCAAATTTGTACCTGGCCTCTGCTGTTGCAAAAATCCTCTTTCTGAGCCACTTCTAAAAGACTGGCCTAAAAGTGTTAGAGATGACCCCTCTTCCTCCTCCTCGTCCTGGGCCACATCCTCTTCCATCATCACCCTAAGTGTTTTCTCAAGGAGACATAGAAGTGGTATTGTAACGCTGATAACGGCGTCATCGCCATTGGCCATGTTGGTGGAGTACTCGAAACAGCGCAACAGGGCACACAGGTCTCGCATAGAGGCCCAGTCATTGGTGGTGAAGTGGTGCTGTTCCGCAGTGCGACCCACCCGTGCGTGCTGCAGCTGAAACTCCACTATGGCCTGCTGCTGCTCGCACAGTCTCTCCAGCATGTGCAAGGTGGAGTTCCACCTGGTGGGCACGTCGCATATGAGGCGGTAAGCGGGAAGGCCGAAGTTACGCTGTAGAGCAGACAGCCGAGCGGCGGCAGGATGAGAACGCCGGAAGCGCGCACAGACGGCCCCGACACTTTATGCAGCAGCTCTGACATGTCGGGGTAGTTGGGATGTGCGTCAAACCGGCTAGTCCCAGAGCTGCAACGAGATTTCGCCGATTATCGCACACCACCAGGCCGGGCATGAGGCTCACTGGCAGCAACCACTCCTCGGTCTGTTGTTCTATACCCCGCCACAACTCCTGCGCGGTGTGGGGCCTGTCCCCCAAACACATCAGTTTCAGAACGGCCTGCTGATCCTGAATGATGCCCTGCAATCCTTGGCGGCGGAAGGACGTGCGCCAAACAGCTCTCCGCCTCTCCGACTTGCCACAGATGGCGTTGCGCAGTGCACACTTGATTTTATCCGATACTTGGTTGTGCAGGGAGGGCACGGCTCTCCTGGAGAAGTAGTGGTGGCTGGGAACGACGTACTGTGAGACAGCAAGCGACATGAGCTGTTTAAAGCTGTCCGTCTCCACCAGCCTGAATGACAGCATTTCAAAGGCCAGCAGTTTAGAAATGCTGGCATTCGGGGCCAGGGATCGAGGGTGGCTAGGTGGGAATTTACGCTTTCTCCTAAAGGTTTGTGAGATGGAGAGCTGAATGCTTCCGTGTGACATGGTGGAGATGCTTGGTGACGGAGGTGGTGTTGTTGGTGGCACATCCTGTGTTTGCTGGGCGGCAGGTGCCAACGTTCCTCCAGAGGCGGATGAAGAGGCCAAGGCAGCAGCAGAAACGGGAGCAGGAGGGGCCTGAGCCCTTTCTTGGTTTTGAAGGTGCTAACTCCACTGCAGCCCGTGTCTCGCTTTAGATGCCTGGTCATGCAGGTTGTGCTAAGGTTCAGAATGTTAATGCCTCGCTTCAGGCTCTGATGGCACAGCGTGCAAACCACTCGGGTCTTGTCATCAGCACATTGTGTGAAGAAGTGCCATGCCAGGGAACTCCTTGAAGCTGCCTTTGGTGTGCTCGGTCCCTGTTGACGGTGGCCAGTAACAGGCGAACTGTTTTGGCGATGGCTGCTCTGCTTTTGCACCCTGCTCCCACTTTTGCTACGCTGTTGGCTCGGTCTCACCACTGCCTCTTCCTCCGAACTCTGAAAGTCAGTGGCACGACCTTCATTCCATGTGGCGTCTAGGACCTCTTCGTCCCCTGCATCGTCTTCCACCCAGTCTTCCTCCCTGACCTCCTTTTCGGTCTGCACACTGCAGAAAGACGCAGCAGTTGGCACCTGTGTTTCGTCATCATCAGAGACGTGCTGGGGTGGTATTCCCATGTCCCCATCAGGAAACATAAGTGGTTGTGCGTCAGTGCATTCTATGTCTTCCACCCCTGGGGAAGGGCTAGGTGGATGCCCTTGGGAAACCCTGCCAGCAGAGTCTTCAAACAGCATAAGAGACTGCTGCATGACTTGAGGCTCAGACAGGTTCCCCGATATGCACAGGAATGATGTGACAGACTGATGGGCATGGGTTTCAGGCGCCACCTGTGCGCTTTCTGCAGAAGACTGGCATTAGGCCCGACCAAATATCGCTGTAGATTCTGGCGGCTACTGGGACCTGAGGTAGTAGGTTCAGTAGGACGTGTAGCTGTGGCAGAACGGCCACGTCCTCTCCCTGCACCAGAGGCTCCACCAACACCACCACCATGACCGCGTCCCTTATTAGATGTTTGCCTCATAGTTAGCGTTCACAAAACAAAGTAAAAAGTGGTTAAGTATGTTAAAAATAATTAACCGCCAATATAAACCCTGATGTAGGGTATTGCACTCAATTTTTTTTTTAACTCTATATGACAGCGGTATTTGTGGCCTAAATTTGACACTCACTTATGCACATCTTATCCCAGATGTGCAGTATATTAGAGGCTTTTTTCACCCCAGTAACCAAAAAGCCGTATTTCTGGCCTAAATGTGACAGTCACTTATGCTTGTCTAATCCCAGATGTGCAGTATATCAGAGGCTTTTTTAACCCCAGTATGCCAAAGCCATATTTATGGCCTAAATGTGACAGTCACTTATGCACATGTAATCCCAGATGTGCAATATATTAGAGGCTTTTTTCACCCCAGTAGCCAAAAAGCCGTATTTATAGCCTAAATGTGACAGTCACTTATGCTTGTCTAATCCCAGATGTGCAGTATATTAGAGGCTTTTTTCACCCCAGTATGCCAAAGCCGTATTTATGGCCAAAATGTGACAGTCACTTATGCACGTGTAATCCCAGATGTGCAGTATATTAGAAGGTTTTTTCACCCTAACCAAAAAGCTGTATTTCTGTCCTAAATGTGACAGTCACTTATGCACGTGTAATCCCAGATGTGCAGTATATTAGAGGCTTTTTTCACCCCAGTATGCCAAAGCCGTATTTATGGCCAAAATGTGACAGTCACTTATGCACGTGTAATCCCAGATGTGCAGTATATTAGAAGGTTTTTTCACCCTAACCAAAAAGCTATATTTCTGTCATAAATGTGACAGTCACTTATGCACGTGTAATCCCAGACGTGCAGTATATCAGAGGGTTTTTTCACCCTAACCAAAAAGCTGTATTTCTGTCCTAAATGTGACAGTCACTTATGCACGTGTAATCCCAGATGTGCAGTATATTAGAGGCTTTTTTCACCCCAGTATGCCAAAGCCGTATTTCTGTCCTAAATGTGACAGTCACTTATGCACGTGTAATCCCAGATGTGCAGTATATTAGAGGGTTTTTTCACCCTAACCAAAAAGCTGTATTTCTGTCCTAAATGTGACAGTCACTTATGCATGTGTAATCCCAGATGTGCAGTAAATGAGAGGCTTTTTTTCACCCCAGTATGCCAAAGCTGTATTTCTGGACTTGCAGATAGCCTGTGCTGGTGCACTATCGTTGCATAAAATGGCTGCCGATCATGTATTGATAAAATGGCTGCCGATCATGTATTGATATTGACTAACTGAAGAAAAAAAAGTTCGTTTTCAGCAGTAGTTGGCTCAGGGCAGGCTTAAAAAAATTGTGCACTGCACCCGCAAAACACTTTTTCTGTAGATCGCTGAGTACATAAACCAGTTCTTGATAAGATTGCTCCCCTGATCTCTCCCTCACAGCAGCTGCAGCCTCTCCCTACACTAATCCGAGCAGAGTGACGGGCGGCGCTACGTGACTCCAGCTTAAATAGAGGCTGGGTCACATGCTGCAGTTGGCCAATCACAGCCATGCCAATAGTAGGCATGGCTGTGATGGCCTTTTGGGGCAAGTAGTATGACGCTTGTTGATTGGCTGCTGTGCAGCCTTTCAAAAAGCACCAAGAAAGCGCCGAACACCGAACCCGAACTTTTACGTAAATGTTCGGGTCCGGGTGACGAAAAACCTAAAGTTCGGTATGAACCCGAACTTTACAGTTCGGTATGAACCCGAACTTTACAGTTCGGGTTCGCTCAACTCTACTGGTGGGGGATGCATGCTGGCAGCGACTTAGTGTGAGCCGTTTCTGAGTGTGGATGCAGTGATCAGTGCGGTCTCTCATGGCTGTTTTCTGGCTGCCTGGTTTCTAGGTGGTTCCGGGGGCTGACAGCAGTCCTGGTGACACTCGCTTGCACTGACACTGATTTTGCTACTTTTTTTTTTTCTTCCCCCATCCCTGTATGTGGGTTCATCACTAGCTTCCCCTTTTCTGTTGGGAGGGCTTTGAGGGGTGGGAGTGTCACGGTCTTATTGGTGTTTGACCGTGACACAGTTGCCGTGCAGACTCGTTGCTTTTGGCAACGTGTAGTTTGCGGTTGCACGTGCACTTCCCCTTTTAGTTGTCTCCCTGCTGTGTGGTGTGCGTGGGGTTAATATCTTGACTTGGTTAGATCAGGGTGTGGTCTCTTCTAGCTATTTAGCCTTTGCTTGTAGCTTGGAGGTGAGTTGTGCTCTAGACTTGCTTTGGGCTGGAAGCTATGCTCCATTTTGTGGCTATTCCTTCTGCCCAGTCATTGAGGGCCACCTTGTTGGACATCGAGGTCTCTTAGCAATGTCATTCCTTTGTCTCCCTTGTATCCTCTATGTACCCAACCTCACTTGTATGTTTGTTGTGGGTTTATGTTCAGGGTTTGATGTACGTCTTGTTTGTTGTTACATGTCTGGGATATTGTTGGTGTTTGTCTCTGCATGTGTGCAAGACGTTTCCCTGTGTGTGTTGTCCCTCCGGAAGGGGGTTGGTTTCCCGGAGGGGTGAACCATTTTCCTAGGATGTGCAGTTGCTGGAGTCCTGGTTCCTGTGTGTCAGTATGGACTGCATCCGGAAGGTGTTTGGATGGCAGCGCATCTTTTGGGTTCCAGGTTACTTCAGCTTTGTTCTTCTTTGGTGTCTTCCAGCAGCTGCAGCTGGTAAGTGACCAGATTTACTGTTGTGGTTGGTTAAGTTGTCTCTGTCCACTGGTTACTTACCTGTCATTTCCTTGGTGTTGTTGTTTTTTGTTGCTAGGCCTGCGGGAGACTCTGGGTCATCCGTGTCATGGATGAACCAGTTGGTCTCTTTTCCCTTTCTCCTTACCTCAGGGTGATTCAGGTATTTCAGGGTTCTGAGGTTCCGGCGTATGGTCCCTCCTACCATCAGGGTCGGCTCATTCAGATAGGAGATTAGGGCCAGATTTAGAGATGCTTTAGGAGGTGACCTGCTCCCTGATCCCAGCATCCAGGCTTAGTTTCTACCTTATATTTATGACATTATACGGTGGGGGGGTTTTCCCACTCCCCACCGTGACAACAAGTAGTCAGGGATAACACAAGTAGGCAGGGCCTGCAATACTGTAGTGAAGCACAGAATACCATTCCAGCAGAGCCAAATACCAGTCAACAGAAAAAACTGCCTTAACAGAAGCAGATACTACAGTGCTGCACAAATACTGCCACCCTCATCACAGTATTCAACAGTACCGCTGTCCTGAGGATGGTGATACAGTTGAGTTCATGAGGGCACTTGCGGCCATTGGCCAGTTGCATAAGTGCCTGATGCTCCTACGTTAATTAATGCTGAGAGCATCAGATCATAATGTACCCGACCTGGATATTTCCCTGTGGGGTCTATGGGCCGTTGGCCCCTGGAAGGGCGTGTAGAGTCCAATAGCATGCGTATAGTAAAGGATGGTTGTATGGATTTAGGCAAGGATGAGAGGTCCAGATGGGTGTTGCATGTTGGGCGCGTGTCCCTGCACTATCTGACGTTATCCAGTCAGTGCTGCCAGTGCCAGACTGTGCAGAGACAAACCACCAGCTGGTACCAACCATCTGGACCTTCACTGCAAACTGCTGGCAATGCATTCATAATAAATGAGTCATAAGAAAAGATGCTCCAGAACTATTACAAGGAGGATACAAGTTGTTACTAAAACAGACATGTCAGTAGAGGTGACAGGTCCAGTATGTGTGTGCATGTATGAAATGGTGTATGCTGGTGTTTAGAGTTAAATGAATTATTTAAAATATTAGATTTGGTTCCTTTGTCGAATTTCACAAATAAATTTGCTTTGTGATGAATTACTTTGTCACAAAGCGCATATCTTTGAAAGTAGTGGGTGCAAGGACGGGGAATCTCAATTGAGCCTTCCCCCAGTCATTGAACTCTTCAGATGGCACATTCGTGAGGGCTTTCAGTGATTAATCCGTAAAAAAAAAAAAAATAATAATAATAATACTCACCTTATCCATTTGAGTGTGAAGAGGCCGCTGTGTCCAACTTGATTGAAGATCCCATGCGAAATCTTGCACGGTGTGTGATGATGTCATCACTCTGGCCGGCGTGGTGACGTCATATGTCACCGCACACGAGATTTTGCACAGGAACTTCAATGAAGATGGCTGCGGTGGCCTCTTTGCGCTCAAATGGATGAGGTGAGTATGTTTTGGGTTTTTTACCGCTTCGTGGCAAATCAAAGTTTCCCTGGAATACAGGGTGAAGTGCCCTTCGGATACTTTAATTCGCTCAACACTACTATCGTGTATGTGCAATTATAAAGAAGAATCAACATCTGAATCCACTGCCTACATGACTCCTGAGATTGCATAATACTGGACAAAATTACAAAAATTCATGGTTTTCCAATAACGACTATCACTGACAACCATTTTTATTGTTGCATTGTGTAAAAATTTACTTAATATACTCTATGGGCAGCTTAACATTACAGCACATTGAATAAAAAGAAGTACATTTGCACAGTCCACTCAGGATGAATGACTTAATGTGCTTTGCTCACAGTGAACCAGAGAAGAGCTCTAACAAGATGGTGTGGCTAATTAAACAAGTGAGAAATGATAATATCGCTGAGAATTTCACATATCCTGCCGCCACAGTAAAAGGTTTCAATGGGTGAGAGTTTCTACTTCTGGACTGGATCAGTTCTACAGTACTTTATCCGGTCCATTTCCCCCCACCTGTAATACAAGAAGGATGGGACAGACAGAGGTTTCTTCTCATGAATTCACAGGGAAACCTTGGAAATATAATTTGTGGCATTTCATGGCAAATAATTATTTTTTTTCTCCTGTAAGGTACAGAGGTACTACAGTCCTCATCAAAAGTTTAAGACCACTTGAAAAATGGCAAAAAATCATATTTAGCATGGCTGGATCTTAACAAGGTTCCAAGTAGCGCTTCAACATGCAACAAGAAGAAATGGGAGTGAGACAAAACATTTTTTGAGCATTTAATTTAATGAAAACAACAAATAAACTGAAACAGTTTTTCAACTGATCAAAAGTTTAGGACCACACCTCCAAAAAAGAACTAAACCCCCCCCCCCCCCCCAAAACATAAATCCAACTTCCAAACATGAACTCAGTAATGAGTAGCTCCGCCGTTATTGTTTATCACTTCAAAAATTTGTTTTGGCATGCTTGATGCAAGCGTTTCCATGAGGTGAGTGGGAACATTTCTCCAAGTGGTAAAGACGGCCGCACGAAGGCCATCTACTGTCTGGAACTGTTGTCCATTTTTGTAAACTTCCCTTGCAATCCATTCCCAAAGGTTCTCAATTGGATTTAGATCAGGGGAACACGCAGGATGGGCCAAAAGAGGGATGTTATTCTCCTGGAAGAAGTCCCTTGTCCTGCGGGCATTGTGTACTGTAGCGTTGTCCTGTTGAAAAACCCAGTCGTTACCACACAGACGAGGGCCCTCAGTCATGAGGAATGCCCTCTGCAACTGTCACGGCTGAGGATGGGGAAAACCCTCAGCCGTGCGATGCCAGGAGATAGTAGGTCGCTACTTGGCCAGGACCACAGAATTAGGGAGCAGGTCACCTCCTATCGCATCCCTAATCTGACCCTGACTCCTAGCTGCATGAGCCGACCTTGATGGTAGGAGGGCTCATGCTCCGGAACCTTGAAGTCCCTGCTAGCCCTCAAGGTGGCCGTAAACTTAGAGCAGGGTAAGACGACCTGTTCCTTCTGGATATGGAGGAACAGGAGTCTCACTGGCCAAGCTGCATGGAAGGAAGAACATATACAACTTATGGCAATGGCAGGTACTTGTCACAAACACAACATTCACCTGTCACAGACACAAAGCCTGGAACCCATGTGCAAGTGCTGCTGTCCACAACAACACAAACGGACACAGCACACACCACACATCACACAGGAACCCAGGACCATAAGCTGCAAAGAATAAAGACCAAACAAACATCTTCATAACATCTTGTAACATAAAACTATGACCACAAGGGTGGCCCCCACAGGCAGATGGTATATCACGGGAGGATGCCTCCAGCTAGCCATGGCTGAAGTACCCCTCAGACTACTGATCTTAACTGAGGCTTTATAGCCCATGTAGCCACACCCACACACAGACACACCCAGTGCACACACACTAGTAAGGAAGTTAACCCTTCCAACACAAGGCAAGGGAAGATGGCCAGTTAAAGGGGAAGTACACACATAAACACACACTTCACCTGTTCCCGCCGGCAACGGCATGCGTGGCAACCATGTCCTGGGGATCAGCCAGAAGGCCGAGACACTGCCACCACATGCATACAACACCAAACGTAGTCACAGGCAACCATGTGAAGGAAAATGTCACTAAGCACACCATAGGCCGTGACAGCAACATCTGGACATAGCCAGCGGCCGTTTGACGCCCCTGCACTTCCTGAAGCTCCATTGTTCCACTGAAGGAAAAAGCACCCCAGACCATTATGGCGCCCCCTCCACTGTGGTGCGTAGAAAACATCTCAGGTGGGATTTGCTTGTCATGCCAGTAACGTTGGAAACCATCAGGACCATCAGGGTTAAATTTTTTCTCATCAGAGAATAAAACTTTCTTCCACCTTTGAATGTCCCATGTTTGGTGCTCTCTTGCAAAGTCCAAACGAGCAGTTCTGTGGCGTTCAAGGAGACGAGGTCTTTGAAGACGTTTTTTGTTTTTGAAGCCCTTCAGTCTCAGATGCCGTCTGATGGTTATGGGGCTGCAGTCAGCACCAGTAAGGGCCTTAATTTGGGTCGAGGATGGTCCAGTGTCTTGACGGACAGCCAATTGGATCCTCCGGCTCAGTGCTGATGAAATTTTTTTGGGTCTTCCACTTGACTTTTTTGTTCCATAACCCTCAGGATCATTTAAGAAATTCCAAATGACTGTCTTACTGCGTCCCACCTCAGCAGTGATGGCGCGCTATGAGAGACCCTGCTTATGCAGTTCAACAACCCGACCACGTTCAAAAAGGGAGAGTTTTTTTGCCTTTGCCATCACAACATGTGACTACCTGACAGAAAATGACAATGCATCCACATCTTTGCACAGATTTGGCCTTTTAAAGGCATGTGGTCCTAAAATTTTGATCAGCTGAAAAACAGCCTGTTTCAGTTTATTCGTTGTTTTCATTAAATTGAATGCTCAAAAAATGTTTTGTCTCACTCTCATTTCTTCTTGTTGCATGTTGAAGCTCTACTTGGAAACTTGTTAAGATCCAGCCATGCTAAATACATTTTTTTGCCATTTTTCAAGTGGTCTTAAACTTTTGATCAGGACTGTATATAGCAGCATACAGAGTGCTCATGGCTCCTTAATGTCAACCTGAAGGGACTCCATGTGCCATGTGTATGAGGCCAAACTACTATAGAACCAGCATCAAAGAAACCTTTCAGATGTGTAGTGGTGAAGCCAACAGTCATAGAAGCACATCAGTATGTGCCTGGGAAAGGGATCACAATTGACTTTTGGGTACGGGACATGTCCAGTTATGCATTTTACTTTAAGTCCATAGAAATAGTTATAGGGAGAAAGAGAGAACGAGATTTAGGTCAAATTTATTTGGGTCTGAACTGAGTCAGATGACCGATTCTTCCAATTCAAATCTGAATCGAATTTTAAGAATTTCACATAGCTCTAATCTCAAAGACACCAGAATAAGAAATGGAAAATGGTAGGTGGACCCATCTTCAAGTTACGGCGCTGGACCCAGAAGCATCAAGTGACGCCTCTGTTCAAGCACTTCCATAATCATAGCTTAAAGGGATATTCATGTTGTTAGAAGTTATCCTCTATCTACAAGATGGGGGAAAAGTATTTGATCGGTGGGGATCATACCACTTGGATCCCCCTCCTCACAGATCACAAGAACGCGTACTCCTTATCGCTTAGAGTCCAAAAAAATGAATGGAGCAGCTGGTATGGGAGTTCTGTAAATAGCCTAGTGCTGTCTCCAGAACTCCCATATTGATGAATGTAGCTGTAGCGCTCATGGCCGACCTACCACTCCTGTTTCAGAGGGCTCTGAGGGGTAGGGGGCAGTGGCATACATAGAGAAGTAAGGGCCCCATAGCAAGGATCAAACCAGGCCCCCCCACTCAGGACAGAAGGGTTTCTGCCTAAACCCTTTTCAATGACCCTTGGGCCATTTTTCCACTACCTCATATGCTAAAGGTTGTTCCTGTATAGAGGGTAGTGTCCTGACCAAGTTTTCACCTCCAGTAGAAGAGGAGATAATCCCAACTAAGACTGGGCCCCCTCTTGCCCTAGGCCTCATAGCAGTCGCATGGTCTGCCGCTATGGTAGTTACGCCCCTGGTAGGGGGTATCCATTCTGTGGATAGGGGATAACTTCAAACAACCAGAATACCTTATTAAGGGCCTTTTCTAGGAGCCAAAAGTTAGGAATGAACTTTCATAGTAATGTTCTTTAAGCCACTCTATGGCACATCTGAACAGACCTTTTATCTCTCTTGCATTTTCGATTGGCTGGTGAAGAGGATCTTTAAACGAGGACGGATTGACTTTTTTTTTTATAATTAATCATTATATCGTTCATCATGGTCCAGCATTGGGCCACATAAAAGCTTTTGATACTGTACCTGAAAATAGTGATCCAGAAAAGGATGTGACTCCTAGAAGAAATCATTGCTCTCTTTGTCATCTAAAAGTGGACACTTCGAGGGTCGTTTATTGATAATCTGTGGCAGATTTTGGTGCAAAGACTTTTGACTCTTTCACACCGCTCGCGCCAGTGCTGAAAAAAGGGGGCCTGGCGCGGGCTTGTAAGAGGGTAAGCCGGCAAGCCCGTCTCATTTATCATTTTCTACGCATTTTTGGCATAGAAAATGACTTATATCTATGCCAGCAAGGGAGCTGGTATACATTTAACCTCTACATAACTTCGGTGCATCCACCACCGGCGCAGGGGTATGAAGGCGACTAAATTGCCAGTCTTAATAAATGACCCCAATTGTATTTAAACAATTCAACTGGGTTCTCTATAGTTGGGACTATAAAAATTTGAAATAATTCAATAAAAGCCTAAAACGTAATTATAACACAAATAAACCACGGTCCAGGCAGAGGATATAATTATACAGAAACTCAGCATTTTTTCATTTCCAGATGTTGGTGGTAGAGAAGACGCACATGTCCGACCTATTTTAAACTCTGTGAGAGACATGGAGCAATGCCAAAACACCAGAGACTACATGAGTCCCCAACTCATCGATCACGCCACTGACTTACCACCACAGATCACTCTGGCTCAGCACTGGGATATGGAAAATCCCCTGCCCCATTGTTCATTGCAGAACTGACCATTGTAGCCAAGCTTTGTGGTTTTCTTCCTTATTAGTAGAAATTAATATAAAATATAATTTCTAAATAAAAAGTAATATGGTTATAAATTGTGAAAAAAAATAGATGTTCCCTGTATGGGTTCAGGATTAAGGTCCATTTAAATCTGCTTGTATACCACAGATCTAGAGGCAACGCTGAGGAATATGACATGTTTTGGAAAATTCCATACTTTTCTGTTGGATCCATGACAAGTAAATCTCTGCATGCCTCCATATAAAACCAGATACATATAGAGATACAGTACAGCCCGACAAGTTTAAGCAGCCTTGCAGGCTGTCATTCATCAGTGTGCATGGGTCCTAAGTAATAGCATACATATTCTTCATTATTAGAACTCTTTCACACATCAGTAAATCATGAATGTGTGCTGTCCATGGTCTATGATCTCCACTTTATTGTGTGTATTCACTCATCAGTGGTTTTCCACAGACTGTGGGTCCATGGTGACACCACAGAAACATGCCCTATTTTGTCTATGATTATGGATCCCTCAAACGCATTATAGTCTATGGGTCAGTGAAAGCCTCAGACACAACACAGATGCCATTTGTGTTTGTTCTGTGGTTTTCATTTTCCATTAGGAGATGGTTTGTAAACTAATTTTAAGCCCTGTATGGACCCTATAGTAGTTGCATGGTTTGCCTTCATGGAACATTAGCCAATGATATGATTACCCACTTGGTAGCTCAAGTGAAGGACAGAGCAGCTACAGTGGTGTTTGAAAGTTTGTGAACCCTTCAGAATATTACGTATTTCTTCATAAATTTGAGCTAAAACTACACCAGATTTTCAAAAGTAGATAAAGATGACCAAATCAAACAAATTAGTCAAAAATATTAGACTTAGTCATTTGTTTATTGAGGAAAATGATCCAATTTCACATCTGTGAGTGGCCAAATTATTTGAACCTTTATGATCAGCAGATAATTTGAAGGTAAAATTAGAGTCAGGTGTTTTCCATCATTGGGATGACAATCAAGTGTGAGTGGATGACCTGTTTTATTTAAAGAACAGGAATCTATCAAAGTCTGATCTTTACAACACGTTTGTGGAAGTGTATAATGGCATGAAAAAAAACAGATTTTCTGACCTCAGAAGAAGAGTTGTTGATGCTCATCAGACTGGAAAAGGTTACAAACCCATCTCTAAAAAGTTTGGACTTCAGAAATCCACAGACAGATTGTGTACAAATGGAGGAAATTCAAGACCATTATTTCATTCCTCAGGAATGGTTGACCAACAAAGATCACATCAAGAGCAGGGCATGTAGTAGTCAGCAAGGTCACAAAAGGACCAAGGTAACCTCTAAGCAACTAGGCTTTTCTCCTCTCTCCCATTAGCTAATGTCATTTTCATGCACCTACCATCAGGAAGACAATGAAAAACAATGATATGCATGACAGGATTTCTTTTCTCCAAAAAGAAAGTTTTTTGCCCATCTACAGTTTGCTAAAAATCACCTGGACAAGCCAGAAGGCTATGGAACAATGTTTTGTGGAAGGATGATATCAAAATAGAACTTTTCAGTTTAAATGGGAAGCGCTATGTTTGGAGAAAGGAAAACACTGCATTCCAGCATAAAAACATCATCCCATCTGTGAAACACGATGGTAGTGTCATGGTTTGGGCCTGGATGGTTTACCATCATTGTCAGGACATCTATCCATGAACTGATTCTTACGAGAAGGTGGGCATGCAGCAACAGTAAATGACGAATTCTAATATTTTTGTGCCATTTCTTTGATTTGGTTATCTTTATCTACTTTTAGAACTTGTGTAAAAATCTGATGTAGTTTTAGGTCAAACTTATTTAGAAATCTAAAAAAATTTAAAATGGTCCATTTTCAAGCACCACTATAGGGATGCCGGTGTTTCGTCTCATAGTTTCCATTCATTTCAATGGAGGGTACAACCTGGAAATAAAAAACTGTATTAAAATCAAAATAAAACATGTCATTTTTATAATTTATTTTTAATATGCTGCTATTACACCCCAGGGGATACCACTATATTAAATTGTGAACGAATCACTGGCTACGTCCTTTAGTATTAATGACTGAATTAGACTCTGTGGATGTAGCTCTAGATAGCAGATTACTATTATACTGAATAAATGGGTCATGTTGACAGGTCAAAGATAAAACTGGCCCACCTGACACTGAGCTATTGAGCAGAACGGCGTAACATACACAACTCATGTTAGTGCAGCATAAAACAGACTTTCCCCACCAGCACACAGATATTTCATGCAGAAGTAGAGCTTCTGACGGCCCACCGCTGTTCTCAATGAGGCTGAGCAAGGCTGGATTGCCAAATACCCAGCATGGTTCCTGCATCAGAGCCACTGAACGTGTGATGTATGCTTGCTGCAATCTTTAATAACGCACCCAGTGGACGACTTCCAATCTGGCCCAGCACTTTATTTACATATCAGCTAAGCAGAGAGATGTCGGGAGCCCTGCATCGTCTGCAGAAATATTCCTATTAAACATCACAGTCATCTGCTGGTGGGGGATGGGGATTTATGCTCTGCGTAAAAATGTGACCACCGGATTTTTACCTACAGTACAAATATAGATCAATTATTTCCTGCAGATTACAAACATATTTGGCTAACAGGACAACATTTTTAAACACTTTTACCAGTAAGGAAACATTGAGAGTTTTTTTATTTTATTTTTTCAATTTTACCTAATTAATCTTAAAGGGGTTGCTCATGCAGTAAAAACAGTAAAAAAAAAAAAAAGAAAAACAAGCTCGGTTCACATCTCCACTACAAATTATCTGATAGTCTGTTCTGGTAGAGTCAGGCTACTTTCACACAAGTGTTTTTGCTGGATCCGACAGGGTTCAGCAAAAACGCTTCCGTTACTGATAATACAACCGTCTGCATCCGTTATGAGCGGATCCGGTTGTATTATCTTTAACATAGCTAAGACGGATCCGTCGTGAACTCCATTGAACGTCCCCATTGACTTGCACTGTGGGTCATGACGGATCCGTCTTGCTCCGCATCCCATGACAGAACCGCATGCTGCGGTTTGCTCTCCAGTATGAGAACACAACCAAACAGAACGGAATGCATTTTGGAGCATTCCGTTCTGTTCAGTTACGTTTTGTCCCCATTGACAATGAATGGGGACAAAACGGATCTCAATACTGGAAAATTGAAACTCTAGTGTGAAAGTAGCCTTACTGTATCCAGCATAGCCATAACTGCTGCACATTGACTATGCAGCGGTATTTGTCCATCCGAAAGCCAGCATTTATGTCAGAAAGCCTTCGGATGCCATTATAGACAGCAGGGAACTGGCAGTGTGTGGCGGTGTCTGGCTATGCCAGATACGGTAATTCCTCTCTATTCCTTTGCTATAAACAGACAATCGGATTACCTTTAGTAGAGATGTGAACATAGTCTAAGAATGCTTTTAAAAAAAAATGTATAAAATAACACTTCCACCACTCCAGTCCTGAACAATCCCGGGCTACATGGCGATCTTGGCCACAACACCCATTGAGCAGCCAACGATCATTGCGTAGCAGTGCAGCTACAGAACTGTATGGGGTCGCAAGAAACATCGGCCTAGAATTGCAAAAGAATCCTGCACTGCCAATCTATTCAGATCAGAGCCGGCAGTGCTATACAGCGATCCTAGGTTGCACGATGGGTGTCACACCAAGATTGCCGTGTAGCCCCAGTGGTTTCAGCTGACAGACCCTTTGATTATTGCAGAGTAGAATATTGTCACACAGGTGTTTTAAAAAAATTGCAAAAAGGGGTCTTGCAACTATTTTTACACCAAAAACTGGCGTAAAAATGTTAGTAAATGATCCCCAGTGTGACAGTCCGGCAAGTCCACTATGATGCCAGACTAGTGGAAATGTAGAGAGACAAAGATAAAAGCAGAGCACAAAGTGCGATCCCTCATGTAGTAATCCACAAAAAATAGAAAGCACATGTATGCGATAAATTTGTGCTCCCACATATAGGGGGTATACAGTATATATATGTGCTCCTATATAAGAGTTGTGCAAACTCAGGCACAACCCTGGAAATCACATATCTAACTGGAAATGACAGTATTTGCGGCTCCCTCCTGGTATGGTGGACTTAGCGAGATTCCAGTATAGACGAAGTGATCAAACACGTTTCGAGAGCAGTTCTCTTCCTTAGACACCAGTGCCTAAGTAGGAGACTGAAGCACCCTCGAAATATATTTCACGGCCTTTTACTTTAAAAAAATGACTTTTTATTTCAACAATAGTAGTGTTTTTAAACCCTTCCTCACCTCAACTAGTGGAAATGGGCATACCTGTGGTCTGTTGATCCCACTCAGTGCCCTTTCATCTTTTAAGGGCCTACTGTATTGGACAAAGCGATTATTGTTTGATTTTTAGTCTAACCATCCGATTTTAGAAATTATCACCACGTGTAATAACATGCTGCGATTGAACGATGAGCGATAAATAATTTGTTTTCTGTGGATCGGACAGATTCTCCTGACTGAATGATTATCGCTAGTCACCGCTATATCCCCTCATCTAATCAGAAATGTGCCAGTTGTTAAGGCTGGGTTCACATCCAGCGGAGGAACAGACTGCTGGAGTTCACCGTGTCCGGCATAGCCGGATACCACTGTGCAACGCCGGATCCTCATTCACTGTAATGGGATCCGGCGGCAATCCGGCCACTTTCCGACATATATGCTGACTTTCAGCCGGACAAAAAAATGTTGTATGTAGCATTTTTGTTGTCCGGTTGAATGCCGACACGTACACCAGATACAGTGACCGGATTACAGTGCCGGACTTCACAGAGCAGATGTGAACCCAGCCTAACGGTGTAAATGCTCTAGGGGTGAACGAGCAACAATCGGCGTAACGAGCTAACAGTGAAATATATTATATTGAAATATATTGTCTTGTGTAATTGAACATCTTTTGAACACAAAGGACTCTCTGCTTGTCGCTCGTTAATTAAAAATGATCTGCCCATCTAATACAGTGTCAAGAGCTATTCTGGATGTGACTATTGGCTTTAGGTTAAAAGGGTTGTCCAAGGTTAGAGAACCATGGCTGCTTTCTTCCAGAAATAGTGCCACACCATTCCATGGGTTGTGTACGGCAATGCAGCTCATTGGGGCAGGTGTGGCACCGTTATTGGAAGAAAGAAGATGCGTTTTTCTAATCCTGGACAACATCTTTTGGACAAAGAGTGGTATCTTGAGATTATAAAAGGTACTCTACAAATCTAGAAATAAAATGAAAAGAATTATAGAACACAAAGTCAACAAACACAAGGACACTTCACATTGCTTTGAACCGAGCTCTGGCAGTAGAAATGAATGGACAGGGAAAAGTAACCTACAGGTAACATTCCTTTCCCCCCACACCCGCTCAGTCTTCTTAGCAGGGGTCTATGAATATTCTTTGCAAAGCTCACTCTCGGGAGGTTCCCCAATTAACATGACAGAAGTTTGTGGGTTTGTGAGCCTTATAATGTCGTAGGATTACTAACAAGGTCTCTAAAATCTACAGAGCACACCTAACGTCCAGGTGTATCTGATGCATGGAGGTCTGAAAAGAGGACAGGTACTGTAGATGCTGCAGAGGAATTACTGAAAATGGATGAAGCTGGCTGAACATAATTGCAAACTTCTCTGTGCTTAATCCAAAGAAGGAGTTCTTCCTCTGTTGATTTAGATGGGGGCCCTTAACTTCCCTTATGTGGTGGAAGGACTGGGGCACGTGCACAGATGTCCTCCCTATAAAGGATACCACGGAGGAATAAAAGATGGGACATGTTGAATCAGTTCACACCTTGACGTTTCCAGACATAACAAAATTTGACTTCATTGGATGATTCTTTTATGTTGGAAAGGTCCACCAAAAACAAGACGATCACAGGAGGATATGCTGCTGAGAGACCCAAAGATCAACTGTAATTTGCGGGGCAAGCTAGGAAAAGTGTTCAATTCTCCTGCAGCTTCATGAAGCATTACATAATGTCCATGGAAACCAATGGCTGACCATCTAATATAAAAAAAAGTGTTTTGTCCTCTAGAGAGAAAATGCGAATTCATTGTTATTTCAAATGAGGGACTCCTCTATAGTAACTAAGAATGCCTTTATAGATTAATTAAAATGGGTTTTCTAAACCAGATAACCTCTTTAAAGCTGTTTAGAGTCCAACCATAATATCTACCTCCACATTTACTTGCGGTCATGGGATTGGTACACCAAGCAAAGGAGAAATAACTAAGAGGGATTATTTGATCTTCTGTTCTCACACAGCCTGGACATGAGGGTGGTATTACACTGCCTCTTCTTTGGGCAGTGCTAGCATCGATGGAAGATAACACGTCCATTGGTGTTCGTCTGCACCGGTTTGATTACACAGGCCGATGCAATCTTTCAATGTGGTAGGAACTATTGCTACCAATAATCCTTTCCCTCTCCATTCTTCTATCCATTATCGGCAGTACATCCCGGATTGCACAGAAAGATGTGCTTCTGATAATCGACATATTTCATCTTCCAAAAAGATGCCCATCAGCTGATGAGAAATCGTTTGCTTGTTCATCAACTGATCGGATGCTCAATTATATGAGACAATTATCAGGAATAAGAGTTTGTTTTCCCGATAATTGGCCTAAAATCTTGCAGAGTAAT